>NW_017306621.1:593513-656644 GCF_000935625.1 Nanorana parkeri | reverse complement strand
CATCATACCTGGTGATCCTAGCATGGATCCCTATCATCATAGCATGATGACAAGGATCCATGCCAGGATCAAACCGGTTATGGTAACAAGAATCCATGCTAGGATAATCAGGTATGATGACAGGGATCCATGCTAGGATCACCAGGTATGATGACAGGGATCCATGCTAGGATCACCAGGTATGATGACAGGGATCCATGCTAGGATCACCAGGTATGATGACAGGGATCCTAGCATGGTTTGTTGGGTTATGCGTTTCCAAGTGGCTGGTGGATGGCTCGCCTGCACGATGAAAATATATGAAGGTGTGCAAACATTTGGAGGCACCCAGGTTGAGAAAGGCTGGTATAATGCCATACATGAAATGCTACCTCAAGTGCGGCCCCTGACATCGCTTAAGGGCCTTACAAACTATGCAGTAAATGTTGTCAGAGACAGTGGGCATGCTACAAGAGATGGTCAGAAACCGTGAACCTGCAATAAGAGTTGTTGGAGACTGTGAACATGCTTAAGGAGGCAGTCATAGACTGGAAACACATTACATAAGACTGCTAGAGGTCACACTGCTATTACGGCCCCTTACAAATTAATGTTTCCACATCTGTGCTCCCCACTGCCCCCTTAAAAATTACTTTTCCCACACTTGTTGCTTCTCTCAACGAGATCCAAAAACCATAAAAAGAGAAAACGGATGGAAAGCACAGAAAGACGTGTGAAAGGAATATACCAAAGCGTTTCACAACTGGAATGTAGTCTAAAGAATATGTTTCCTTCACTGGCTGGAGTTAACACCTAGGTAAGCAAAAGTTTATAGACTGCTTTCCTGATGTTTTTAATGTCCGCATGCCTGGAATTGAACCAATTTGTCTTGTTAAAGCTGAACTCCGGGATAAGTGAAATACATAAGTGAAGAGTCGTGTGTATTCTTACGTACGTATACTTCCTCCAGATCTGTGTGAAACTTTGCTGGAGCTTCCTGTAATAAAGACCAGTCACTGCTGCTCTCTCTGCTTGTGCAGGGTGACTGGTCTTGTCTCCTCCTCCTACTGTCATTTTCTAAAGGCAGCCTGTAGTGGGCGGAGCCTACTGGGTTCCTCCCACAGCTCGGCTCTCTGCACAGTCTATGTGCTGCACTGTAGTGATGCTTTTCCAAGGTTATATCTGGCTTTGCCAAGTCATTTGGTGCACACAAAGTAGATTTATGGTATTTTGTGGCGATTGAGGAATAGACTTAAACTAATATTAAACTGTTTTACAATAATGAATCCAGATCAAACAAATATATATTGCCCAGCAAAGTATTTCTTTACATTTTTGCCCAAGCACTTACAGTCATCAGGTTTCACACAACTGGCATCAACTGTCCCAGTTCAACTTCCCTGAACTTCCTATCTAGTACAAGAACACAAGGGACAGAGCCTTACTATGACGATGTGTTTGTAGAGACACACACACATAGCTTACTAGCACACACAAGGGCGACTCCATAGGACCCTGCAAGGGAAAGGAGCCACCCTAAAACAGGATATCAGGGCCAGTGCTTAGAGGACCCGCTGATTCTGCAACTTTTAATAATCAAGGAGCAGCATCCATTGTAAGTGAATTAATCAGCATTTGAAATAGCTTAAAACCCTTTTGACTTTAATATCACTTTAAATAAATCTTGTGCCCCTAAAAAGTAATTTCAGGAGGCAGCAGGAGGCAGCTAGGGGAGTACAAGACCGGTAGTAAGTTTACACCCAGTACACTGTCTTAGGCACAATTGTTACTTTACCCTGTAGTAAGAATGGCCCTGTGTTATGGGTATCAGATTGGGTCCTTTACCCGGCCCAAAGTGTCACAGGAATAACCCAGCAAAATGAAGAGTACTGTTCTAGGCTAATTCTCATCTTATCAGCATCATCCCGAGTGTGAACACGACCTGCTGTGTACCGATAAAAAACAAGTCCGGACTATGCAATAAAATACCCCATTCAATGTTCTATTCATCACTGCAGGACGTTTTGATCCAATACAATAAACAATAGATGACAGAGTTCATATTATGTACTCACTGACACAACCCCAGTAAATGGCTAATTAAGTAAACAGTGGAGCATGTTCTGGATGTTGTAAGTGATAAACACACATCTTCGAATATTTACTGTGCCAGCCACGGATGACTATCCCTTCATGCTATTATAGCAATAAACCTTTCATACAATTTAATGAAATACATAATCCAAATATAAGTATCAATAAACCTACTGCAGAATAGTGAGGTGCCATAAAAGTCACAAAAGAAAAAAAAGTAATTGACCGGGTCAAACAATGCAGCAATAATGAAATGGAGTATAACAGCCAGGAGTATATGACTACCTGCAGACACACACACAAACAAACATGAAATGGAGGGTTTCTTCCAAGAGGACCTGTCACCTACAAATCAACCGATATAATAATAATAGGGCACTCCAGATGCAACTGTAAATAGGTCAATATGTTTTCAAAGGATAATAATAGGAAAAAGAAAGAATACAGGAGGAAAAAGATGACAGAAGGGAAAAGACAGAAGGGAAAAAAAGGGAAGAGATGGGAGAATAAGGAGGAGGAAGGGGGAGGAGGAGGAGGAGAAGAAAAAAGAAAGAAAGAAGAAAGAGGAAGAAAAAAGAAGGCAGAAATAAG
This sequence comes from Nanorana parkeri, assembly GCF_000935625.1. Lineage (NCBI taxonomy): Eukaryota > Metazoa > Chordata > Amphibia > Anura > Dicroglossidae > Nanorana > Nanorana parkeri. The sequence continues at coordinate 653,980 of NW_017306621.1, read as the reverse complement.
AAAAAAGAAGGCAGAAATAAGAAAAAAGAAGGCAGAAATAAGAAAAAAGAAGGCAGAAAGAAGAGGAAGAAAGAAGAAAAATGAAAGAAGTAAAAAAAGAAGGAAGAAAGAACAAAGGAGAAAAAGGAGAAAAAGAAGAAAAAAGAATAACAAAGAAAAAAAGAAGAAAAAAAAAAAGAATTTCATGATTTCTCGATATTGGTGAACATAAAGTTCACCAATACTAGATTGTAAGCTCTCACGAGCAGGGCCCTCCCAACCCTATTGTTCTGAAACTGTATTGTACTGTAAATTGTATTGTAACTGTACTGCCTCCACTATTTTGTAAAGCGCTGAGCAAATTGTTGGCGCTATATAAATCCTGTATAATAATAAAGTGATAGTTCTATCACTTTATTATTATACAGGATTTATATAGTTCTGGGTCTGACAATCGCTGAGTGCGCTATGTGGTAGCCGAGGAGTTTCATTCGTCTAGCTGAGCAGATATTTCTCCACTTTTTGTTTCCTGGTGAAATATCTAGAAACAAATACTGTTATATTATATTCTGTATCTATAAAGATAAATATTGTATTTTTATTTCTTCTGTTCCCTGACTCTGAGATAAGGAAATCAGTGTAGTTCCCAGCCCACATGTCATGCAGACCTCATAAAATGTGTGTATTTTTCTGAAAGTGAACGTAGATACGTAACAATCCATGCTCAATATACACTGCCGGCCAAAAAAAGAGTCACTCTATTTTCTTGGACATTCGCTGTGATATTGTTTCCATGAGCTTATGCAATGTCACAACATTTATTTCCATCCAGAGTTGCATAAATCTTTCACCAAGATCTTGTAGTGATGATGGAAGAGTGGGACCTCTGCGTAAAGTCTTCTCCAGGACATCCCAAAGATTGTCAATGGGGTTAAGCTCTGGACTCTGTGGTGGCCAATCCATGTGTGAAAATGGTGTGTCATGCTCCCTGAATCACTCTTTCGCAACCTGAGCCCGATGAAGCCTGGCATTATCATGTTGGAATATGCCCAATGTGCCATCAGGGAAGAAAAAAATCCACTGCTGGAAAAACCTGAACATTCAGTATATTCAGGTAGGCAGCTGACCTCATTTTGTGGGCACATAACATTGCTGAACTCAGACTAATTATCCAATGGAAGGCTCTGACCTATTTGCTTAGCTAAAACAATTTTTGTGGCCAGCCAGTGTAGATGCTAGTTCTACAGATCCTAGTTCTACAGCATGAGCGCTGCCAATAAATCAACCACTAGGTGGCAGCCTAACCCCATGAATTACACATAGGATGCTAAAACCCTACTTCCAGTTTTGCAGCGCAATCAGAGAAATCTCCATTATACGTTGTGTGTTCCTATTAAAGGAGAACTATGGGGTCAGTGTTTTTCCCCATAGTTCTCCTTAGGGTAACGGGAGGACACAAACTAGCGTCCTCCCGTTACCCTAAGCTCAGTATACTGAGACGCCGCAGCCGGAGCGGATCCCGACGTAGATGACGGGATCCGCCCAGCTGCGTGAGTGACAGCTGGCTCTGCCTATCTAGAGGCAGAGCCAGCTGTACCCGCCCCCTCCCCCCTCCGTTCCGCCAGTCAGCGCTGGCAGATCGGAGCAGGGAGAGGGGAATCCAGCCCCTCTCCTGTCATGGCAGAGAGCTGTGACAGGATCGAGAGATGAGCGAACCCGGTATGTGTTTGCTCACCTTCCGATCTACTGAGCCGACCTGTGACAGTCTCATTGTCACAGGTCGGCTAGAACTATGAGCTGAGAGGAAATCACTCATCTCATAGTTCTCCTTTAATACAGCATACCTAAAAATACTTCTGCATACGGCCTCACAAGCCTTTGCATTCAGGCTTGTAAGCCGTACGCATGCCCACGTTTACGCAAGCCTGGCGTATACCCGAGTATTGCTATTGACTTCTATGGGAGGCTGTATGCAGCAGCTGCGCCTCCTTGTTTTTAGTAGTGTAATTTGCTTTAGTAAATCAGGTCCTGTGACTAAGAAAGCCTTGAAGCCATTCGATGAGCAGAACAGCCCGGAAACTTGTATTGTCAGAAGAGACGTTCAGCAAAGAAAGTCCTCGTACTTCCTCAAAACAAGTTTCTTTAGGAAGTGACACGGCACTTCCTCTGGCTGTATGAAATCTTCTAAAAGTAAAAACTGTCCATTATAAGGATGATGTCTGAGCAATAAAAACAAACCACATTTCTTTCTTTATTACAGGTATTTATACAGCGCTGACAATTTACACAGTGCTTTACACAGTGCACATTCACATCAGTCCCTGCCCTCAAGGAGCTTACAAATGAATGGCAGCGCACTAAATACTGCGCATTGCAGTATATTGCAGTAACAAACACTTTTTACCGCGAGTTACAGAAACACATACTATCAACCTTGGGGGGTGGGGGGTTCTGAGATTAATGCAATGCTGCAGCTGCCCCTTTTCTAAAAACAATACATAAAAGATCACTGAAAAACTGCCCCCCTCACTTAGCACTCAGTTTAGGAAAGGGTGCAGTGAGGCCTGCGTAAGTATCTCCCGCCAGAGGGCAGGTTAGAGTCTGCGATACATTTGTTAATGCTGAACTCCAGGATTAGCAGATATTGTGTAATACAAGAGCCATGTGTATTCTGACTCCATTCTTGGTGAGCTTTGTGTATTTCTCTCCGCCCTTGTCTCCACCCCCTCCTGTAATAAAGACCAGTCCAAGGTGCTCTCCCTCCTCATGCAGGGTGACTGGTCCTGAAGCAGCAAGTTATCGCAGACTCATTGCAAGTTATCGCAAACGCTTGATTGCAGTTCTTGCTGCTAAGGGTGGCCCAACCAGTTATTAGGTTTAGGGGGCAAACACTTTTTCACACAGGGCCATGTGGGTTTGGATTTTGTTCTCCCTTAATAATAAAAGCCTTCCTTTAAAAACTGCATGTTGTGTTTACTTGTGTTATCTTTGACTAATATTTAAATTTGTTTGATGATCTGAAACATTAAAGTGTGACAAAGGTGCAAAACAATGAAAAATCAGGAAGGGGGCCAACACTTTTTCACAACTGTATGTAGAACGTTTTTGTACCCGAAGTTCAACTTTAAGGCCCTGTTTGCATGGGGCAATTTAGGATTCCTGCGTCCCAGGTGTCCCTGTTTAGATGCGGCTGCTGTCCCCACTCAAGTTAATGACCGGCTGACAGCGGCCGCACCTGTAAGCGGTAGTCTGCATATAATCATACATGATACGATTACATGCGGTTTGGAATAGATCCCTGTCCCTGGTCGCAACAATCCAAACTGCATGTTACATGCAGACTGCTGCTTAAAGATGCACCCGCTGTCACCCGGTCATTAACTTGAATGGGCACAGCGGCCGCATCTAAGCAGGGCCACCTGGCATAACTCCCGCAGAAATCTGTAGATTCCCGCTGCTCACGTAGCTCACTTAGTGGGGATCGTTTTTTCATTAACTCAACAAAACTTTGTTATTTTAAAGCTTATACAGTAAGGAGTATAGTAGAGCAGGGGTAGGCAACCTCGGCACGCCATCTGTTGTGGAACTACAAGTCCCACAAGGCATTGCAAGACTCCTACAGCACCAGGCATGACTCCCAGAGACAGAGGCATGATGGGATTTGTAATTTCACCACAGCTGGAGTATAGCTGGCCGCAGTATAGCTACCCCTGTACCTTATGGTAAGAAACAGGGCGCCATGAAAAGGACAGTAACTAATCAGAATTCCCTGATATCATTTCAGTAAACTAACCGCTGATTGGCTGATTTGGGTCGGGACTCTTTGCGCTTGTAGTCATACACTGAGCACTTATGTTACATCATAATGCGTCTGAACAAAGTCATTAGATTGTATTTATGTTCCTGACATTAGGTCACGCCGCCCACAGTCATCTCACAGAGTATACGCTAGGCCTATGTATTTTCCTTCCACTATTCCGCTGATGTTTCTGCAGATGTTCTATTAAATCCAGGCTCTGTTCTCCTCTGACATGCCCAGGTGCTTCCTGTGATTGAGACGTACGTTCTCCAGCAAACACCATTGTTAATATGGAAGAGCAATGCAGACATTGCCCAGCCAGCAGGAGACACTACAATCCACCACTGTGGAAAAATTCATCACGGAGGAGCCGTGTTCATCACAAGTCTGGGTCACCGTAACACGGGAGTTCCCGGCTACATGACATTCATCAGGAGAACGTATCACAATATATTAGAACAGGGGTAGCCAAACTCCGGCACTCCAGCTGTGGTGGAACTACCAATCCCATGAGGCATTGCGAGATTCTCACAGCCACAGGCGTGACTCCCAGAGAGAGATGCATCATGGGATTTGTAGTTTCACCACAGCTGGAGGGCCAGAGTTTGGTTACCCATGTATTAGAGAACATGTCTCACAGCACAGCTACTGGTGAGTTCCAACAAGCGCTCCATATTATCACAGAGCCACTTCATTCTGTAATAAAACAGCTCAATACACACATACAATGGAGCTGTTTACCTGCCAAAGGATCTGTATTTCTGTCCATCCCGTCCTGAGAGTTACAAAGCTCTGCCACACAGCACAGCACAGCCTGGCACTGCAGGAGACCTGATTTTTCATAGCTGCAGTTAAGTAACACTTGCAGGTCTGCTCTCCACCTCCACTCTGTGATTGGACGGCGTAAGGAGAAGCGGCAGACTGATGAGCTCATCTCTCTGTCACTCTGCTCTCTCCTCCTATCACCCCTGCACTGTAAGGAGGGTTAACTGCTCAATTTGGTCTAGGGGCTGGCTTAAAGAATACTGGTCCCCTCAGCCTCTTTTTCCCTGGGCTCTGCTGATCATCACGTCTAATTCAGTCCATTCACCTGCATTAGACGTGAGGATGCCGAGGGACACTCCACAGCCAGAGAGGAGGGGGAGAGAGCTGATCGCTGACTACAAGGATCAGGTGAGTATGTTTTCTGTATTCTGGCCCCTGTTAACCCTTGCAGGGCTGAGGTAGCCCCACTGCAAAGGTTCATTCTGTTAGCCGGCTGGACTTCCGCAGCAATCAGCAGCAATCGGGCAAGTGACAGAGCGACGTCTCACTGCAGGTGGCTACAAAGGGAGAAATTGCATAGAGACGGCCTTTAATAATCCTGCTGAGATGTTCCTAGCAGCAGCCCACCTGACATCAGCCTAGAAAGCTGCTTAAAGAAGAACTCCAGCCAGTATTAAACGTAACCCTTGCAGTGGGGCTACCCCAGCACTGAAAGTGTTTTTCATCTAGCATCTAAAATAACGAAGATACTCACGCAAACCTTGGACCCAGCTGGCGGCTAGACCGATCCCTGCAGCCTCTCTCCCCCTTCACTCCGGGGGTCTAAGAACCCCTGAGTCATCAAGTCCAATACAGTGCTTTGGATGTGAGAGCACGCCAAGGAGGGACTTTCCATTGCTGGAGCAGAGGGGAAGAGAGGCTGCAGGGATTGGTCTAGAAGCCAGCTGGGTCTTAGGTTCGGGGGAGTATATCTTTGCGATTTTACACCCTAGACCAGTGGTGGCGAACCTTGGCACTCCAGCTGTTTTGGAACGACAAGTCCCATGAGGCATTGCAAGGCTCTAACAGCCACAGACATAACTCCCAGAGCCAAATGCATGTTGGGATTTGTAGTTTTGGCACAGCTGGAGTGCCAAGGTTTGCCACCACTGCCCTAGACAAAAAATGAGCACTAAACCCATGCAGTACGAGGGTAGCCCCACTGCAAGGGTTACGTTATCTACTGCCCTGAGCTCTTCTTTAAATACAGAGTAAATCAGGGGTAGCCAAACTTCGGCCCTCCAGCCGTGGTGAAACTAACAATCCCATCATGCATTTGCTTCCGGCAGTCAAGCCTGTGGCTGTCCAAGTTTTACAATGCCTCATGGGACTTGTAGTTTTACCACAGCTGGAGGGCTGGACTTTGGCTACCTGGTGTAAATGCTTGCTGAAGGTGATATTCTTAATGAATCATATGTAGCGTCCTATGTAAACCAATTGGACCTTCTAATTTCAGCGCCGCTGCAGTATTTCCTGGATTGCCTTAGCACTTCGTTGACCGTTTCCGGAGCCTGCTCTGCATATGTACGTCCTCTGGGTTATATTTAACCCATATAATGTTGTCTGTGACGCCTCTTACGGCCATTTTGCCTCCTTACAATCCAGGAAATGAGCTACATTTTCCGCAGGCAGAGATGGAGATACACGGCGTGTAATGAGAAATATGGAAAGACAAGAAACCTGCTGGCTGGTGGCTCTGCCACATGAAACACGTCTGTTATTCTTGTTGGAATGTCCGCTTTGAGATCTCCTGGCTCAGTTCCCCTAAATGTATGTTTGGGTTTTTTTTCCTCCTAATAGCATCCTGTTTCTGCGAGCAGGAAGGGCTAGAGCGCAGCGAGGCTGTTAACATTGCTTCCTATAGCCAGGGTCAGTGCTCTGGACCCTCTGTGGCAGAGAAGTCATTGTTCAGGAGGTTGAGGCCCAGCCATGAATGCCTGCTAACGGACGCGCTCGGCCCAAAGCTTACAGCTCATAATCTATAGCTCCAGATTTGCAATTGACTTCCTATTTCCTGTGCATTGTGCTGGCCCCAGATAGGCACCTTTCCTTTATCTTTCGCAGTTAGCTGTTGAAATAACATAACAATAAAATAAACGCTGTTTTCTTTTCTCCGCTTTGGTTGACTTTGAGAAAAAAGAGAAGAAGGGGACCGATAATGTCATTTGCACATGAGCTTTTCCTGTGGGGCTTTCGAAAATGTTGTCTGTGGTCAGAACATTACGCCGGGCCAGATTGATCAAAACTGGAGCCCATAGCAGCGTGATTCCCTCAGAGGATTCATTGCTATGGGCAACGGCTCTACTTACTGATGTTTACAAATTAGCCTCACAATGAGGGGGATCCATCGCACCGGTCGCAGACAGGATCTGAAGCAGATGTTCATGGCAACCAATCAGCTTTTATCTTTCATATTGAACCACTTGTTACACCCCCTTCCTGGCCAGGCCATTTTTCAGTATTAGGCGCTGCGGTACTTTGACTGACGTTTATTACGTCATATAACGTTGAACTGAAATGAATTTTATAAAAAAATTTGGAGACAGATAGAGCTTTCTTTTGGTGGTATTGAATCACCACTGGGGGGTTTTTATTTTTTACTATATAACAAAAAAAAGTACCCTAAATTTTGAAAAAAAAAATCTGTTTCCCTATGAAATGTTATGAAACATTATCACCCCAATTTTTTGGTAAAATATAAAAGACGGGGTCACGTCGGGTAATTAGACACCAAACAGTAAAAGTCGTAAAATTGTGCGCGCCCGCGAAATCGCAGAAAACGACCACACCCAAAATTGGACATAGGCGACACTTTAAACGCTTTTATTGGTCATCAGTTTAGTGTTATCAGTAATTACTGGCCCTAAAATTATGGCTCTCACTCCGCCGTTCGCAATGATATGTAACATGTGCAACACAATAGGTTCAATCGTTGTTTTCGCATGTTTGCATGTGTATGTGGGGGGCGGGGAACTTAAAAAACATTTTTGTGTTTTTTTATGCTTCTTTCATTTTTTTATTACTCTTTTTTCATTTTGTTTACACTAAACTGCATTGCTATCACATAGGGAGCTAAGAAGTCCCCTATGTGATAGCCAATTTACATGACAAGTCCTCTTAATGGAGACATCAGGGGTCTCCAAGACCCATAAGGTCACCTAGGGACCCCCAGAGAAGCTAATAAAGCAGAGATCTGCTTCACCAGCTTCTGAAGCTGGAGAATGACACCAGAATGCGGAAGTGATGTAATATACATCACTTCCTGCATTCGGGGACGGAGAGGAGATCAGAGGGAGATCATGCCCTGATCTCCCTTTGATTTCCTGTCACAGAGCAGCCGTGCCGGTCCCACCATGGAGCTTGGGAACGGCAACGGCAGTGACTGCTGCTGCTAATACATATCAGCGATCCTGGGACATGCATCCCAGGACTGCGCGATCATGCATGATTGCAGATTGCACACAGCGATTGTCGCGCCGCTGCCCTATTGATTTCAATGGGGTTATATCCGCGCGGCAATCGCTGAAAAAAGCAAAACAAGCAAAACAATTGGCAAACGCGCACATCAACTCATAACCAGCTTTAAAGCAAGGTGCACATGGTAGGGCTTTACTCAGTACAACAGCAAAACGTTTCCCAGCACACTCACCAGCCAGCTTGCAAAAAAAAAAACCTGCACCCAATTTGATCTTTTGCTACATGTGCTCCAAGATGGAGACTCTCATAGGTTAGAGTTAGGACCGCACTACATAGAGGCGCCTTGGCGCGGCTGTGCAACTTTCACATATTCTGCAGAAGACGTGTATCTAAAACCTCTGTTTTTAACTTTAGAGGTTAGACAGGTTTTTTTTGCATGCTGGCTGGTCAGTGTGCTGGGAAACGTTTTGCTGTTGTAATCGCTGAAAAAAAGTACATGTACCGTACCTTTTTTTGCAACACGCACCATGCATTTATTCAACCGCAATCGTACACAATTGCACGGGCGGTATCGCGATCTGCCTGGCGCCACTGGGGTGCCATTTGAAAATAATGTCACCACCAGCGAGATCGGCGGTGGTGTGCGATTCCACGGATCACCCTAGTGTGAACCTGGCCTCATAGTACTGGTCCTGTCTCCCTCTCAGCAGAGTGCTGATAATGATATTTTTAAAAATAGATACTTAACTGCACTAAAAATATTTTATATCTGTCAGAAGTTCATCTATAAAGAAGATCTATGAGGTGAGTGATTTCCACTCATCCTCATAGTTAGAACCGACCTGTGACACAGAAGCTGTCACCCGTAGACTCTATCGAGAGGGAAGTGAGCAGAAACATGCCGCCGATCCGCTTACTTCCTGATCATCTCCCTGCAGAGAGCGGTGACTGAGTCACCGCTCCCCGCAGGGACTCCCCCCTCCGATCCTCCTGCGCTGACTGGAGGAACAAATGGGGAAGGGGGCGGGCACAGCTGGTTCTGCCTCTAGATAGGCAGAGCCTGCTGTCAATCAGCCACCTGGGTGGATCTTGACAGTATTGTCGGACTCCGTCCCAGCTATGGCACTCTCAGTATATCGCGGGCAATAGCACGCAATATACTGAGCTTTGGGTCACGGGAGGACGCTAGTATATGTCCTCCCATGACCCTAAAGAGAACTATGGGGAAAAACACTTACCCCATAGTTTTCTTTTAATGATCCAAGCGGGAGGGATTTAAATAAATTATAAGTCCTGCATTTTGGCCCTCTTGGCGTGGGGGGAGCCTACAAATCCCATCATGAATCTGTCTGTGAAAATTAGGCCTGTGGCTGTTAGAGTCTTCCAATGCCTTATTGGACTTGTAGTTCCACAAAAGATAGCATGCCAAGGTTGCCTACCCCTGATCTCCTATACCCCTTACTGTATAATCTTTAAAATAAGGGGATTTGTGGTTTCACCACAGCTGGAGGGCCGATGATTGGATACCCCTGCTTTAGAAAATCACTTTGATTCTAATAAAGGTTGGGCCATGCATTCATATGATATAAGCCAATGATGTATATCAGGGGTAGGCAACCATGGCCCTCCAGCTGTTGTGGAACTACAAGTCCTATGAGGTATTGCAAGACTGACAGTCACAATATGACTCGCAGAGGCATTAAGGGATTTGTAGTTTTACCACAGATGGAGTGCCAAGGTTGCCTACCCCTGATCTATATCATTCTATGGAAATGATCGTACGTAAGCACAGCAAATAGATCCTGGCACTATGGTGGAGTACAAGGTGATTCATGTGTTAAAACAAAACTGCACAGAAAAGAGATAGAGCAAAATAAATTTGTGGGAATGGTAAACCGAAGTACTAAAAATAGACACGCTGTTCTGAGAGCAGTGGGAAATGAAGAGTATAAATATTCTTCCCATGAAGACAGACGAGAGCTGTATACTAGAGATGTACACTTTGCAGTTTGGAGACTTTTCCTTCCATAGCCCGCACATTTCTACAATAGTGGAGAAAATTCAATCCGTGTGTCTACAGCTCGCCATACACACAGATGTCTCTCATTCAGCTTGAATCTAATAGATTCCTGCAGCATGGAAAGGGGACTCTCCCCAGCCGGCAAGTGGATTCAGACTGCTGGCACCTGCGGCTGTCTAACTACCTGAACAGTGACTGCAGCTGAAAGGCTGCAGTCACTGTTCGATCAAAACTATTTCACTGACTAGTTTGATGTTTCAGTTGAAGTTTGCTGAGCCAGGTGGGCTGAATCTACCATGTATGGCTAGCTTATGAATCCAACATTGCACATAATACGGGCCATCACATCACGAATGGCTCCTCTTGTTTACTGGTTCACAGACACCCAGTGGTAGTGAATATTTCCTATGTCAATGGTTTAAAGTGGATGTTCACCCTAGAATTACTCTATGAACATTAAACAGCTATATAACACATGTACCTTGATAAATATAGCAGCATGTTTGACTTCTGTCTGCACCCCAGTTGCTCAGCAATCAGCATTGGAATCCGCCAGCCATTTCCCAGTGACACCATACAACTCAAGGTGTCACTCAGCTCCCCCATGATATCAATGCCTTTGGGGCGCAGAGGAAGCGTTTCCCACTGAGCCTTTGCAATCACAAGACATAGAAAGCATGGGGGCCTGAGTCACACTGTTATTTGCATGATGCCGCTGGTTAATGGCCGTCATTTTCCAACGCTGGTTGCTGGATAACTGACAGCAAGCAGAAGTCAAACAAACAGAAGTCAAACACGGTGTATGCATTTAACAAGGTTCATATGTTATATTGCTGTTTAAAGTTCATTGATGATTCCTGGGTGAACTTCCATTCTCTATTGATGTTGCCCCAGGCAGCATCTCATTGGGGGGTGGCCGGGAAGGGAGGTGTCAGGAGAGTGACCACAGCGTCCCAGGTTGCTAATAGCTCTTGGAAACCTGTGACGCTCTGTGCAACCTTCCGCCTTGCTCACTGACATCACTGGTTCCCAGGAGCTAAGCGGGGCACTCTGGCTTGTGTCCTGCCAAGCCCCTGGCAACTGGTGACTTCAGTGAGCTGGGCAGGACGACGGACAGAGTGGTCCAGCGTGCATGTCTCTATTCCCTGCCAGCATTCCCCCCAGCATCTCCCCCTTCTAATTCGTTTAGGTGGCGAATACCCTAGGAAAACCCTTGGTTGAGATACCTGCTGGGTTCTTATATCTCATGCACTTGAATTATATTTCTCCACAGGAAAGTGTTACTCTCTCTTGTAGATATACTCTCCAAATATTTGTTTCTTCCACATTAAAGAGAATCCAATGGAGAAGTGTGTCACCGTCATGAAACACAGTGCCATCACATTTGGGAATAACTAGAATTTCTGGAGGACATATTTCACCAGTGGCATCTTCTAAGGCCATGTTATTCAGCTTGTCTACTACCACATAAAGCTACCAGCTGTGGTTTAGAACCTTCCACACCCGACACTCCCAACACCCACACTCAATGCACTTGAAGTGCTTGTTATTGCAAGGTGGTGGCCGTTTAAGCTGGGCATACTCCATTACAATTTTGTTTTTCATTTAGCCTGCAGGCTGCATGAAAAAAGTCTAACAGCTTGCTCCATCTATGTTGAATAGCGAATAGTGACTGTTCCTGCATGTGACTGGATGGACTGATCAGGAAGGGATGGCCATACACGGAGCGTAACTGATGAACTGGCCGAAATTTGCTCCGTGTATGGCCAGCTTTAGTAATAGGTAGGGATGCACCGATATATCGGCCGCCGAAACATATCGGCCGAAAATGGCACTTTTCGCATAATGCCGAAAGAGCCATGTTTCGGCCGATACATCGGCGCATCCCTGGTTTCTTTTCTCCCCGCTGGGAGCTGCTCTGTGTTCCAGCGGGGAGAAAAGAAAGTGGCAGCCGGCCGAGCGCTGCAGGACGAGAGCGCTGTGAGCGGCCGGCGTCTCTCCTCCCACACCGCTCGGCCGCCTATCACAGTCCGGCAGAGCGGTGTGGGGGCGGAGACAGCCCTGTCACAGGAGGCTGAGCTCTCCTCTCTACACCGCTCGATCAGCCTCCTGTGACAGCGTGTCAGAGAGGAGAGCGAGGTACAAGCAGTCGGTGATCAGTGATCGCTGAGTGTGTGTACATAATTGAGGATATGGTATGTTAACTATATTCTCAATTATGAATGAATGGGAGTGATCTACATCACCCCCATTCATTCATAATTGTAGTTATAGTAAACAAACCATGTTATCAATGAACAGGAACACTCATAGAGGATTCCTGTTCATTGATAACAGGGGAAACAGAAAAAGAGATTGAGGACTCTGTGTTCTCAATCTCTTTTTCTATTTTAAAAGGGAAATATCAGGGGTCTGTTTAGACCACTAATATTTCCCCAAAGGCCCTAAAAGTAAAGTAAAAAATATTTAATAAAAAATGAATTAATAAATAAAAATAAATATTAAAAAATTAAAAAGTTTATAAAAAATAAAATATTTTACAAAATTGAAAAAATAAAAAACATTTTCGGTATCGGTTTCGGCCTGACATTTTTTTTTATTTCGGTTTCGTTTTGGTTTTAAAATTTCCATTCGGTGCATCTCTAGTAATAGGACATCGTTATAGGTACACTTTAATATGGAACCAGCTACCAGGATCACGCAAGCTGTATTATACTGAAACTGCAGCCAAGTTTTTTAATGATTAAATGACCCACCTACAACAATGACTGCCTACAACATTGGTAGACTGAAAAAGAAAAAGGGTAAAAGTCACAAAAAAGTAAAATCATTACGTTGCAGTTTAATAAATACTCTCCGGGTTAAACATCCATTCAATATACACAGCGTCTAGATAAAATACCGCTCCAAGCTCACTCCCGTGATGGACTACAATCTCAATACAAATTATTAAATTATACATGAGATTGTAGTCCATCACAGGAGTAAGCTTGGAGTGGTGGCTACTTTACAACACACACAGGGACCATAGGGAACAAAAGTAGCCACCCTCCAGAAGGAAGGACAGTGTCAGCACCAATTCAAAGATGATTTGAGGATCTACAGCCGAGTGATACACAAACTACATTTGTGTTAATAGTTAAGGTATGTGAATGCATATTTAAGAGTTAACTCCTGAATTTAGTGTCATTTTAAGTCTATAAACCAGTTTTAAGAATCTATTCAATGCATTCAGTGTAAATGACACCTTGTCCCAGAAATGGTATGTAACACAGAAGGCCTCCAGTGGAAGCTGCCATTTGATTCTTCTCACACAGGTATTTTGTTCTTGTCAGATTCCACCTAACCTGACACTTGTACTATTAAATAGTATCCATGTGGAACATTTCTGGTTAATATGTGAACAGTCATTCAGTGCTAAGCCCCTACCAAATCCACTGAGAGTGCTATTCCTTGAGGCACTGGAATACCTCATTAAAACAATACATTCTGGCAATATGATTTATGACGTGTTAAATAAAAGAACATATAAAGCCTCTGTAAGTTATTGAGCAGGTCTAGTCTAGATGACTAAACAGTGTCGATTCTCTAGGGTGGGAAACAGGTGTTTCCAAATGTTGAAACTGAAAGCTTTCTTAGTAGCCCGGGCGATGGACACTGTGCCAAAATCTGGAAATCTATCCCACATCCAAGCATATTACCAGCAGGATTGAGTGACTAATCATTATGAATCCTGCATTATTGTTATAAGCTGCTAAAGTCTGTTTATCAGCTCCAGAAAAAGGGTGATAATCAGCTATGGAACAGGTGGAAATCGAACACGCTGCCAAATCATCTTAATCACAGTTCAGTGCAGATGGCATCCTCTCGGGCCCATTCACACCATGGCACTGCATTACAAGGTATAGCGATACTGCACATTGCACTGTGCTGCAAACTGCGCAGGGGTCTGGAGGTGCGCTGGGGTACCATTTCAATGAATGGCAATGCAACACACCTAGGGGACCACAATACTGCATTCTAGGTGCGGTGTGTGATGACCAAAATTAAAAGCACGGTATCATGCATTTAATGCAATGCCATGGTGTGAACGGGCCCTAAAGCAGACCTTTCTCGGCATTGATATTAAATCAGCTTTCATTCTTTTGTTAAATAACTCCACGAATTAAAAAAAAAACGTACCCTTGCAATGGGGTTGCCCCAGCAAGGCAAGAGTTAAGTGCTCACTTTGTCTAGTGGGTTCAAATAAAACAGATATACTCACCCAATCCTAGGTCCCACTGGGCTATTAGACCAGTTCCCGCAGCCTCTTCTCCCCTGGGCTCCGGCAGTCTAAGGACTGCTAATGTCATCACATCGTATGCAGGTGCATTGTGGGGTAGCCGCACTGCGAGGTAAGTTTTTTATTTTCCCGGAGTTCTTATTAAAAAAATATATTTTTGGCTTTTACTTACAATTAGGCCCCATTCACACTGAGCGATTTATGGAGCGATTTTTGCAGCGATATCGCTCATATTTCCACGCGATATCACTCTATGTAGCTTCTCCAATCCATTTCAATGGAGCTGTTCACATCTCGTCGCTCAATATCGCTCAATATCGCTTGTAGCTCGTCGCTGGTAGCTTGTCGCTCCTACATGACCCTTTTTCCGAGCGATTTTGAGCAATATTGCTCCTGATTGCATACAGCCCAATAGGAAAAAGTTGCGCGACACGTTGCTCAATATCGCTCGTCGCGCAATATCGCTCAAAGTCGCGCGATTTTCATGTCGCTCAGTGTGAATGGGGCCTTACTGTTTATCCACATCCTGGTTGAGTGAGGCACTGGGGATGTAGCTCTGGCCTCGCAGATGCATCCTGGGAAGGTTACATCACCAGCACCTCCCTGGGAAATCTCATCTGTAAGCTACAAAATGTTGTGAGATCTCACAAGAAGGGAATTGTTTTTCCCCCCTCAGATGATGGGCACTGTCACATGCTCCAGGAAGCAGAGCCAGAGTTCCAGGAAGTACAGGGAGACAGATTCATCCGCCCTTAGGGAAAATGGCTACCAGGAAAAGAAAAGTAAGGTATGCAAAGAATACAAATTCGGCAATTATCGGCAGAAACGCGTCAGTGGTTGTGCTTTGTACAGATCCATGTGGAATAAAGTTTGAATTTCTTTGGAAGATTATCGTGTGCGGGTTCCACAGGTTTCGAGCTTATTACTCCGGAAGAGAGTCATCCGTGCACCGAATGTGGATTGCGGGGACGCATGATAGGGGCGAGCTGTGTGCTTTGTGTTTTCAGTTTACCTTTTAAGCACACTATTCTAAATAGTACAGGCAGTCCCCGAGTTACATACGACTCCTACTTACAAACGGAGGCTATTACTGCACAGCAGAGGTAGTTGTAATACTACCGCACCCGTGCTGACGAAGAGTGCCCCCCTTTTTGGGTCTGGTTTGTAGTACTGTACATACATTACAGGAAGTTGGCTCTTGTTAGACGTGCGGACGAGGGGTTCCAGCCTCTTCTTCTGTATCCTCATTAGAAAGATTTAATCTCACTTCCTGTCTTTGAGACAACAGGAAGTGAAAGGAAATCTACCCCTAGGAAGGGAAATTCACTCCTGTAAGAGTGATCATGGGAAAAAGGTGTCCCCACTGAATCTTTATCACCAATCCTTGTTTACACGAGAACCCAAAATTTTCCAAATCCAATTGTCACAGGGACACAAAGTGAGGTGAAATCTTCTGAACAGGGGCACAGACAGCAAAACAAGCGTTACAGGGGGTTAACCTTTCCCTATTTTTGACTGGAGTTACACTTAAAAATGTATCTGTCCTAACTTACATACAAACTCAACTTAAGAACAAACCTACAGATCTTGTTCCTAACCCGGGGACTGCCTGTACTTAGGTTTTAAGAAAAGATTGATGTTATTGCTTACATGGCCTTCCATTTGTTCATTCATCTTTAAAGGAGAACTATGAGGTGAGTGATTTTCACTCAGCCTCATAATCTGAGCCAACCTGTGACAATGAAACTGTCACAGGTCGGCTCAGTAGATCGGGAAGTGAGCGAACATATACTGTCGCTCGCTCACTTCTCGATCTATCCCTGCAGAGAGCTGTGACTGTCACTCACGGCTCCTTGCAGGGATTCCCCCCTCCCCTGTCCGATCCTCCAGCACTGACTGGTGAAATGGACGGGGGAGGGGCGGGCACAGCTTGCTCTGCCTCTGGATAGGCAGAGCCAGCTGTCAATCCCGCAGCTGGGTGGAATCCGATAGTATTGTCGGAATCTGTCCCGGCTGCGGTGTCTCAGTATACTGCGAGCTGTAGCTCGCGGTATACTGAGCTTTGGGTCATGGGAGGACGCTAGTTTGTGTTCTCCCGTGACCCTTAGGAGAACTATGGGGAAAAGCCCTGACCCCACGGTTGTCCTTTAATAAAACATACAGTGGTATCACTTTTTAAGAATTTTCTTTGGTTGATCTAGAGAGACAGACATAGGTAGGAAGATTGGCAGATAATTCTATGAAGCTGTTATATATCTACAGTACACTGATATGTATACATGAACACACACCTACACTTTGGCAGTCAACGACCGGTTTACAGCGTTGGTTGCACGCTGTTATCTCTGATAGAATGTACTCGGCCGTGTTCTGTGGTTTGTGCACTTTACAAAACCTTACGATGGGGGCAATCACTTCACTGTTATAATCTGAGGCAACATCATTTCCTTAGAAAGAATTTTGTAACATTGCGAAGTGTTGTCCTATCTTCAACTGACTTCCTAAGTAAGATCTAATCTCCCTGCAAATTGTTGGAGCTGTAACAGTAACAAGAGGCATAGTGCGCCTCTTATCAATAAAGAAGATTACATATATATGCTTATGTCTAGATAATATCAAGCACCGCATAAGTCCTGTGAGAATATCTAGATCTTGTGCTCTGCCACACTAAGGGCGTTGGGAATCAGTCAGTGGTCAAATACAGCTCATTAAGATAGAGGCAGGAAATCCCTCCTGACAAATACAACTTACTTCTCACTTTTTTTTCTGGGCTTACCTTAAGCTGCATTCATGTGATACTCTCTGTTTATCTGTAAAAAAGAAGTCAAGGCAACTGGCCTTGCTGTATTTTTCAATTCAGAATTGAGAAAGCTGGTCGGATGACCAGTGAAACGTCTTCAAGAAAAATACAGCAAGTCCAGTTGCTTTGACTTATTTTTTACCGATATACCATGAGCTGGATGAATGAGAACCTTCATAGACATCTCTCTGTTTACTCCCTGCTGAGGTCCTGCCTGCAATTCCTATAGTCTGTCCACTGGAGGGGTCTTCTCAGGATCCAGAAGACTACTGATGTCAGTGGGGAGTCAAGGGGACCAGCCGGCAGAGATTAGGGATCCCCACCGGCTGAAATGCCGTCAGTGAGGGACCTGAATGAGGGGACTCAGGTGACTTTAATTTGCTAAATAAACAACTGGCATGATGGGCTAGAAGAGGTGGGAGGGATGGATGGTAGTTTTTTTGCCAGCTGAAAACTCAAATTTATACACCCAAGTAAACGAGTCAGAGCAGTGACTTAATACTCCTTACTACTTCTCCACAGTAGGGCTCCGTCAGTGGCTTTAATCAGAGTCTGGAGGTAGAGAGCTTCTGCCGTGCTTTCTCTTTCGAAAACCCAGAGTGCTCTGCTAATCCTTGGTGATGGATATACCCTGTGCTACATGTTTGTTTACATGTTTATTTGTATATATGCACACATACACAAACTTTACAGCTGAAGAAGGCGTCATCTTAGACTCTATTGAGATCATGATGCACACATGTGACATGAAAGATCAGTTAAGAGTGGACTTTAGTAGGGCTGAAACAACTAGTCGACTAAATCGAAAATAATCTGTAATGAAAATTGTTGTCAACGATTTTCATTATTGATTAGTTGGTCAGTCGATTAGTTGGGCTGCTTGCAGCTCCTCACACCCTCCCTCTCCTTGACGCCGGCAGACACACCCCCTACAATTCTGTACTCACCCCGAGCATGTTGACAGGCCGGGCTGTCCAGGGAAAAGAGCTGAGGAGACCCGCTGGAACTGCATACTGCACAGCATTTGAGATGCCGGGGAACTGGGGGTACCCTGGCCGGGTACTATTTGTTGTATGTGTGTGCCATGTGTTGAATGTGTGTCGTGCGTGTATTATGTGTTGTATGTGTGCTGTGGGTGTATTATGGTTGTATGTGTACTGTGTGTATTATGTGTTGTATGTGTACTGTGTGTGTGCTGTGCGTCTATTATGTGTTGTATGTGTGCTGCAATAAGGTCTCTTCTTAAGCGCCTTTTTTCTAAGGAGAATAAGTTTAATTGTTGGAGGTGCTCTTCATAGCTTAGGCCTTCTATACCTTTAATTCAATGGGTAGCCCTTTCCTTGACCTTGAGAGAGTTCAAAGAAGGGCTACAAAATTAATTTAAGGGATAGTTATGAGGACAGCCTCCAACAATTAAACGTATTCTCCTTAGAAAGGAGGCAATTAAGAGGGGACCTTATTGCAGTCTTCAAAATCATCAATGGGAACAGCAATACAAGAAACAGGTTATTTTCACCAAGAACAGTATAGAGAACATTAGGACACAACAAGAGGTTAGAAGAGAGGGGGTTCAATCTTAGAACATGGAAAGGGTTATTTACTGTGCGAGTAGTAAAAACTTGGAATTTCTTTCCACGCACAGTGGTGTCCGCTGATAGAATAGATAAGTTCAAGAAACTTCTAGATAAGTTCCTTCAGTCACTAAATATACAAGGATATGGGAAGTGTTAAACACACATACACACACACTGTATATGTATATATAGATATATATATATATATATATCTATATATATATACCGTATCTATATATATATACATACATATACAGACACACATATACACACACATAGGTTGAACTGGATGGGCCTTTATTCAACCTTACCTATGTTACTATGTAAGCATCTCTTAATTTTTTTTCCGTTTATATGATGTGAATGGGAACACGTAACAAATATAAAATAAGTGTGATCCCAATTTATCTGCAAAAGTGGAAAAACACTTAAGCTTAGTAATACAAATCTACACAAAACTGACCCCAAACCATTATGGTTTCCCTTTAAGACATCTGCCTCGCAGGCTTCCTGTCTACACAAAAACACTCCGGTCAGGTAAGCATTTATCTTTATGAATATGAAGGGACGGGGTGCCATGCCTCCCAACATTGACAGCTGCCCATTAAAGGCTATAGAAGTTCTAGTAAGGCAGCTACTTTAGGGATCAATAATCAATTCATAATGTATATATTTCATTTCAAACTCCACTTTCACTAGAATTTTCATTGTTCTATGGGTTATTTTTGTAAATAACGGCCATAAAAACGACCTTCCCATTTTAGTCTGCAGCTGTTACATTTTTTTTAAACTGTGAAAATTAAACCGTATATATTACAATATGGCAACAAAGGGTTGTCCCATACTTCCCCCATAAGGCCTGGTCTGCATCCAGGGTAACTGGATGTAAACGGACGTCCATCTGTTTACATGTGGCTGGCCTAAGACTTCTGGCAATGCCAGTTTTTTCCTCCATCGCAAGTTAGAGCAAAAAACTGCAAGAACACTGATGTCACAACATCCATTCCAATCAGGAAGGGATCGGACAGCAAAAAAGGGGCCTAAGGGAGGGTTATAACCTGTCTGATTTTTTTCCATCTGTGTCTCATTGGGGAGATTTCTGTTCACTTCCTATCTGATAGCAACAACAGGAAGTGAGAGGAAATCCTTCCAACAAGGAAAATCCATGTTGGTCAACAGGGTTACCAGAACTAGTGTCCCCTTTGGAAGGTTTCCAATATGTTCTTATTCTGATGGCAACCTAAAATTTGGGATTTTCTTTCACTTTCAGTAGTAATGGTCAACAGGAAAAATAGAGAGGGTGAATCCCACTAAAGGGGACCTAGCAATAAAAACCTGACTGATGTTCTAATCCCTCTCAACTCTATCCAAAACTACAACAACAACAAAAGTTTTGGCTTCACTTGCACTTTACGTACAACTGGTCCATGAAACATGAGGGTCAAAATGGTCATCAATTGCCACACAGAAGATGTAAAACCCAGGGGTCATTCAGGGTGAGGTTAGCATAAAGATCTGAATCCAACTAGAATCTCCACCTCTATCTAGTAAGCTGGTTGGACAAATCCAGAAACAAAAAACTAAACTCACTTATCCTTAACAGCTAAGGACGGCGCCATCTTAGTCTCTATTTAGATTTGCAGTTTCCATGGTGTGTACATGTGACCAGCTATGACAGCAGCCACTTAAGGGCTTGAAAGATTGGCTGAGAGCAGACATAGGTACACTGGCAACTGTGACAGCTATCACCAGAGGCATGTGTCCCGCTTCAAGGCCTCATTCACATGGCTGTCCACTGCACAGATCGGCGTATTTCTGCGATGGGTATGGCGAGGTGTTTCCAATCGGCTGCTGCTGCTCAGCCTGTACAAATCAATGACAGGCTTAGAGGCCTTGCAGCTGTCCACATGTCCTGTCACATGGAGCAAATACCTGTGGTTAGGGACAACTGAGTGGCCCTGGATGCAAACAGTCTGTGTACAGGGCCACTCATCAGTCCCTAGCCGCATGTAAATGCAACTTGAGCGATTACATGCGAACAGCCATGGACACTGTCAGTCTGTCATTGATTAGTATGGGCTTCATGTCCACAGCATCCCTGGAAAAAAACGGTTGTAATGGCCTCAGAAATACCTGGAGACCTAAAGCTGAACTGCAGGCCGATACAAATTAATGTAGGTCCATAATTATAAATACATGACTACATTTATTTTTTAAATGCAAGCATTAAGTACCTACATTTTTCAGTATCCGCCTCTGCAGTCTACTGTATAGAAAAGCTAAGAAATGGGGAAATAGAAGCAGCACAAGCAGCTAATCACGTGTGCAAGAAGCATACTGATAGGATGAGAGAGCAGAATGACAGAGACATGTAAAGTAATGTGAAAATGCAGCAGAGAAAGGTCAGGCCCCCTCTCCTGCCAGGCAAGACTGATCTATGTGGCAGAGCTGTGTAAATTTCAGAACAAGATGGACAGAAATGCAAATCCTTTGGTAGTAAATAGTTCCCA
The DNA here is from genome assembly GCF_000935625.1 of Nanorana parkeri. Lineage (NCBI taxonomy): Eukaryota > Metazoa > Chordata > Amphibia > Anura > Dicroglossidae > Nanorana > Nanorana parkeri. The sequence continues at coordinate 632,795 of NW_017306621.1, read as the reverse complement.
TATACACCAATCAGCCATAACATTATGACCACTGAGAGGTGAAGTGAATAACATTGATTATCTAATTTCAATGACAACTGGAAGTGGGTAGGATATATTAAGCAGCAAGTGAACATTTTGTCCCTGAAGTTGATGTGTTGGAAGCAGAAAAAATGGGCGAGTGTAAGGATTTGAACAACTTTGACAAGGGCCAAATTGTGATGTCTAGACAACCGGGTCAGGGCAACTCCAAAACTGCAGCTCTTGTGGGATGTTCCCGGTCTGAGGACCTTACAAGAGTGGCCCATAAACCGGCGACAGGGTCATGGATGGCTAAAGCTCATTAATGCATGTGGGGAGCAAAGGAGGTCTCACCTCACAACTTACAGGACTTAAAGGATCAGTTATTGATGGCTTGGTGCCAGATACCACAGCATACCTTCAGAGGTCTCGTGGAGTCCATGCCTAGAGGGGTCAGGGCTGTTTTGGAAGCAAAAGATGGACCTACTGAATATTAGGTGGTGGTCAGAATGTTATGGCTGATCAGTGTATAAATTCCACCTGTTCAATGTTGAATGAATTAGAGGTCATCTTCGATGATAGAGACTACTACTGCACAGCAGTCCCTGACCTCTAAAGAGAGACAGAGGCACTGATATGAGTGAATGTGTGCTGCCAGAAACAGAACAATACCTGAAAGACAAGATCAGACACTTTCATACAAGACAACCATCATATTTAGATGTAGGTAAAGTCTTTAAAAACACTGCCTTGCTGCACACTATATTAATAAAAATGATTCGTGCCACAATAAAGCTGACGTACTTTCACTAATTAGATGGTATATATTGTCAGGCTCTATTATGAAAGAACACATAACAGCTTAATGATGGGTATTACATGTGAACATGTTCAAACTGTCTCTACTTCTCCACCCACACGTTGTGCATCACAAAGCAACAGATGCACTCCACATATACCAACATCCTATGGCTGCCACTGAGAATAGAATTGCTTCTTCTGCAAGTGGGCATTGAATGGAGACTCCAATAGGCAACATGGAATCCAACCCAGGAGATCTGCTCATTCTCTACAGTCAATCAGCCAATGATGCCTACAGAGATCATAGAGTGCCCTGGTCTGACCACAATAGGACAGCTTAGGTCATGATCATCTGAGGTCTACAAGCATCTCAATGTGAAATTCCAACCAAAAGGTTAGATAGACTGGAGAAGGGTTTCAATCTACGTCACACATTTTTATTGATGACTGTGTCCCCACTGGGCAGATTTTTCCTGACTTTTCAGTGTGGTCACTTATGTGGACACTGACAGAAAGAACAAGCATTAGCTTTTCTACTTCTCAGTAATGGACAAATTGTGCTGTTCTTTCTTATTATTCAATCGGGGAATTCCATGCAATAACGATTATAATTTCATTCCATCAATGCACTCATTTCAGTGATGTATATATGTATACAACTCATTATTTATCTGCACGTTGCTTATAAATGTCACATACAGCACTCCTGTTGAAGCACATAAAACCTAATTGCAACAATAAGGTTTTATGTGGTATGTGAGATACATAATGTGAATAAAAGAAATGTGTTTGATACATATATACTGTAAATTCCTAAAATCAGTGTATTCATGGGATGAAATTCTAAGGCCCCTTTCACAAGGGCACCTGTCTGGACTCTGTGGTGGTCAGTCCATGTGTGATAATGATGCCTCATGCTCCCTGAACCACTCTTTCACAATCTGAGCCCGATGAATCCTGACATTGTAATCTTGGAATATGCCCAATGTGCCACCAGGGAAGAAAAAATCAATTGATTGAAAAACCTGGTGATTCAGTATATTCAGGTAGGAAGGTGACCTCATTTCTTTGGCACATAACATTGCTGGACCTAGTCCTGACCAACTGAAGCAACGCCAGATCATAACACATATCCAATGGAAGGCTCTGGCCTATTTTTAGCCAGATCCAGGTGGTGACTTTTTTGTTTTGGACAGGCAGTGTATATAGTGATAAGATGGTGATATTGATGTCAATATCATCAATGAATGCCGATTAATTATACTGTACATATAATAGCACCTTTATAGGAGCCTTTTTTTTTGGTTATTATGACTACATAAATGCTTTGATACATTTTTTATGGTATTTTGTAGTTTTTTTATATTTGTATTTTTATGTGATTGCACTTTCGGTGTGTTTGACGGAGGAATCTAGCACTGTTATTTCAAGCTAGATTATCGTGGAATTGGCTAAAATCTTTATTATCTTGTTATGATTAATAAAATATTTATACTTTGGGTGCCTTTTATTGTAACAAAATAGTCCTTTTATTTTTCTAGGGTGCTCCCTTCAATCATAGCAATTTCCTGTTTTTATATCCACAGTGATAACATATAGATTATAATTGGTACATAATCTCAGTTGAGGTTCTAAGGATGAATTACATGAGTTAAAACTAAAGGTGCACCGAAATTAAAATTCTAAAACCAAAACGAAACCAAAATGAAAACAAAAATTGGGGCCTAAACCAAAAAACATTTTTTTTTTACTTTTTAAAATTATTTATTTTTATTTATTTTTTATAAACATTTACATTTTTTAAATATTTTTTTTAAAATAATTGTATTTTACTTTTATGTGTTTTATGGGAATATTAGGGATCTAAACAGACCCTTGATATTTCCCCTTTAAAATGAAAAAGAGATTGCGAACACAGAGTCCTCAATCTCTTTTTCTGCAGCCGCTGTTATAAATGACCAGGAATCCTCTATACTGAGTGTTCCTGTTCATTCATAACATGAGGACAGAGTATGTTTACTATATCCACAATCATGAATGAACAGGAGGTGATGTAGACCACTTCCCATTCATAATTGAGGATATAGTAACCATACTATGTCCTCAATCATTTACAAGCAGTCAGCGATCACTGATTGTTTGAACCTTGTTCTCCATTCTGACACGCTGTCACAGGAGTGCGGGAGGAGAGCTCGATCTGACAACTGACTCCTCCCCCGCGCCGCCAGTCGGCCTAATGTGACAGCGCTGGCTGTCTCCGCGCACACTGCTCTCCTCTGATCTGTCACAGGAGGCTGAGTGGTGCGGGGAGGAATGACACCAGCCGCTCACAGCGCTCTCCTCCCGCAGTGCTCGGACGTCTGTGACACTTTTTCTCCTCCATGCTGGGACACAGAGCAGCGCCCAGCGGGGAGTATATCGACAGAAAAATGCCACTTTCGGCATTCAGCCAAAAGTGCCATTTTCGGCCGATATGTTTAGGCCGGTCGATATATTGGGGCGTCCCTAGAAAAAACAAACTACACAACTCTGAAACCACTTTAGCCCAGTGGAATGGACTCATTAATGCTGCCTGCACCTTAGTAACTTGCTGTCTGATTTTCCCCAAAAAGCTTTAATAAAGCAAATAGTCTACTGTGAGTACTTACTGTATCTATGTATAGTCTAACTGTATGTAAGGCAGCCACAATGGTAGAACCACTGCCCCAGAAGCCCATGCATCCAGTAAGGCAGGGGTGGGCAACTTAATATGGAATTCAGGAGCCCGTCTATACAATCCAGGAGCCAAGAAAACATTTTGTAGCTCCATTGAAAACAACTAAATCTCAAAAGTTAGCACCATGTGTAATTGTAGTAATGAACAAAAAACGAGTGTCCTTCACAAGCGTTATTCTCGAATAATCATCTCTCGCCAGTTGTGTTAACTAAGATAATAAACACTAAGTAGACCGGGGCAGCTGGATAAAGACATGGATTGTCCATGGCTGCCTGGAGCCCCGAGGGGAACACATACAGTATGTCACATGAATACACATTATTGGTGACACAATGATCTGCTTTCACGTGGCTTCACATCACTGCATACACATGCAAAACCCAACACTGTATTCACTGACTGCATGAACAGGGCAAGGCTGAGTAATACCTCTGACATAGTCCACGGCCGTACAGTGTGCACATACAGTCACAGTATATAACTGGATAATATATGATTATACAGGTATTTCAGTATCCAAGAATGCCTGGCCATATAGAATTACAGAACTTTTATCTAAATTATCTCCAGGAATGTTTTCTCGGCCTCACCTTTACAGTTCCGAAAAAGCATTGTGAGAATGAATTAAGGTGTCAGCTAATTTTAGGAATAACTGTACAATTATCCTGTTTAAATTTCGGCTAACTAATCGATTTTGAAAATAATCGTTAGCTGCAGCTCTAAATGCCCCCCCTCAAGATAATAGCCCTGTGGTAACTGATTGGAGAGGACTTTCAGCTTCAAATGTTTAAGCACGGAAAAAAGTGCGTTCTTGCACGCGCAATTTTTTATAGATGTGCGTTTTGCCACGCATTTGCAGCTACAACTACTGTCTTTGGGAGACAAAACGCGCTGATATCGCCTGGAAAATCGCACATGTACTTTTTGCCACAGTTATAGATACGTGCGGACAAATGTGTGAATTGGGGCTCAAGCATAACTTTACTTTTTTAAATGACCCCTACCACCCCTTCCAAAGTTCTTATAGTCACCTGTCCACCACCGTATGGACCAAGGGGAACTGCACGGCCGTCGCGGAAAAAAACTCTCCCGGCCACTCCAGAAGCCTTCTGCCCATGCGTGGACAAAATCTCATGCATTCCTATGCAGAGGTCATGTACCAGTGACTCAACCAACCATAGACAGCCTCTCCATTGGAATGAATGGGATTTGTCTGCACGTGAGCAAAAGACTTTCCGTTGGTCACACAGTGTGGCTCTGCCATGATCATGGAGAGGTGAGTAAAAGGCTAAGTTCACACCTAGGCAAAACCTCACCGCGCAGCAATCGTGCACGATTCCGCGCGGATTGCTGCGTGGTCAGGAGTCATCAAGGTGTGAACTGATTGCGCTGTGGGTGCCATTATTTTCTAATGGCACCCCAGTCGCGCTGGGCGGATTGCACGGTTTCCCACCTCATTTTCACTCGTGCTTCCGAACACTAAAACAGCCGTGTGTAGTGTATCGAAAAAAAAGGTACCTTTTTTCTGCAATTGCCGCGTGGTTGTCACCCCATTTAAATCAATGGGGCGGCGCGGCAATCGCTGCCTGCATTGTGCAGGACCGCACGATCCTGGGACGCGCCGCAAGTGTTGTGCAGGTGTGAACCTATCCTAAAGCAGGTGTTATGTGGAGGACCATTTACATCTGTGCCATGCATTAACCTATGTTGCATTAACTGAGCTCATTCATTTGAATTGGCTTTCACAATAAAACACCAAAAAGATACAAGTGTTATTTTTATCACATCACATGGTGGCGGGTTACCCTGCGTTACAGTGCTCTTCAATGCAGATACATTCAGAATGAATGGCACCTCAGCGCACCATTGCGCTTAAACACAACACAGTCATGTGAATCCAGTTTGAACGTCTGCTGCTTATAAAGGTGTTCAGTGCTGAATCTGAACTCATCATGTAGCAGTCAGACTTCAGTATATGGAATTACTACACTGTGTTCATCCGATGCTTTTTGTCACATCTTATTAAATAGACCTACAATCAACTTTCATCATTCCAACCTCTCTGGACCAGTGACAGGAGATTGCTAACTGCGAGTTATTACATAGTCTGTAAATCATTGTCTTTGCACTCACATATTAGAAGAAGTCAGTATGGGGCTGTTTATTATTACAAAAAAAAAAAAGGAAATAAGAGTCAACATGTAAAATGTGAAGGTTACATATTTACAACAACAGCTTTGATTATTTACTCACTATAAATAAATGATAGCTGCCTGTCAGGGCTCCTGCACGTGTCATGGATCTGTACAGACTTCCTGTCCGCGGCTGATCAGAAGCACCCGGCCGTACCCAATACAGGAATATACTGATCTGCACAGTCTACGGACCTGATCATTCACTTCCTTCAGCCCTTTAAAGTGGACCTTTACACTCAAAAATCAAATTCTACCAATGCACCTATGTATGATGATTAATAATAACATAGGCATGTCAGGTGTAAAATGCTGTGATTGGGAAATACTTATACTTGCAGAGCATTCACGTCCTGCTTGAAAGGGCAAAATGACTTCAGTTTGCCAAAGCAATGCACACTGGGATTGCCTTGTCATCAGCAGAGCATTGCTGGGAAATCTCATCTGTAATCTCAGGAGATCTCAGGAAAAGGCATTTTCCTCCTCTGAGATGATGTACATAGTCACATGTCTAGTCACATGTGCTAGAAGTCAAGGAAGTAAAATGAGAGCTAGTAATCTGCCTTTAGTAAACATGGCCACTGTCAGAAGACTGGGAAAGAAAAGAGAAATAAGTTCTGCAAAGAATACAAAGCCGGCAAGTATCTAGAAGTATGTGTTTGTAGATTGTCATTACTAAACATTTATAAAGATGTGTTTGTTGTTATTTTAAAGATATGGGTAAAGGTCCGCTTTAAAGAAAAACTCTGGACAATTTTTTTATTAACCCGTTAAGTGTGGCTACCCTAGCACTGCAAGGGTTAACTGCTAATTTTGGTCTAGAGAGGGAACAAAGTTACACTCACCTGTACCTTTGAGCAGGCTTGTTCATAAGGAGGCCATACACTTTACAACCATCGCAAGACCTTAGTATTGCGATGGTTGTAAGGTAATTTAAAAAACGTACGATCTGCCCATCTTGGGCAGGCAGATCGTACTTGCGATGATCACAAGCCCGCCCCGCTGAGGGGCGGGCTTCCGATGACCGCAATGCTGAACGGGCACCGTTCGGTCTCCCGAGCATACCACAAACCAGCTGAAAATCGTAAGATTTTCGGCTGGTTTTCGAACATGCTCCTCAGACAAAAGACGTGCGACCGTACAGTAAAAACGGTCGCACGCCTTCCATACACTTTGCGATTATCGTACGATCGAACATGCTCCTCAGACAAAAGACGTGCGACCGTACAGTAAAAACGGTCGCACGCCTTCCATACACTTTGCGATTATCGTACGATCGCGGGATTTCCCGCGATTATCGTGCGATAATCGCACAGTGTATGGGCACCTTTAGACCGGTCCCTGGAGCCTCTCTCCTCCTCTGCTGCAGCAGTCTACGGATCCTGGAGTCATCACATTCTATATACTGTGTATAGGATATGAGGACACCGAGGGACATACTATCACTGCCATGTAGAAGAAGAGAGGCAGGAGGGAGCGTTGTCACAGCCAGCCGGCTGCGAGAATTGGTCGAGTATAACTTTATTTTCTTCCCTAGACCAAAATGAGCAGTTAACCCTTGCAGTGCGGGGGGAGCGGGGGGTAGCCTGGAGTTCTTCTTTAATGGAACCTGACAGCACAGGACTATGATAGCTTGACAGAGTTGCCTCTGCAGGTGCCTGCTCTGGGGCACCAATTCTTCTCCTTTCCTCACTACTTGGCAAGTTACTGACCTGGAACAGACAGGTTCTTATCAGCTGTCGGCAATGCTTGTTATAGGTCAGTCATTCTCTATAAGCAAGGATAGGGTGGCAGCCCTGGAGCATGTACCTTCAAAATCAAGTCAGCAGTGACAGACCTGTATGTCTATGCTGTGAGATTCCCAATCAACAAATATCATTTATGATTCTGGATTCTGGCTGGCTATACATCTGAAGATTCTTCTACAAAGCCGTGGGATGAACAAGACAAATCACTCGATTACGCCATCAATACTAAAGCTACATACAGGGGTGGGAAACTCCGGCCTTCCAGATGTGCTTTAACTACAAATCCCAACATACTGTACCCCTCGGACTCAGGCCTAGAACTGCACTCCCAGTCCCATGCCGCCATCTTTTTATTTTTTTTCTACATCATCAAGAGCTAGTTGCCTCTTCCTGGTTCCTTTAGCCGGGCCCCTTATGACGCTCAGCCACTGTAAGCTAATGGCTCTTGGAATACATGTAACGTAGATATCCCAGGAGGCTGCAGGAATGGAATACACAGCACTCTCGATTATTAGAATAGAGTCGGGGGGCGGGGTAGACTAAAAAAAAAAAAGAAACGTAAATAAACACACACACTAACAAAAACCAGGTGAGCGGGTTTTTTTTAGATTGTGGAGAGGGGGTACAATTAGGGATGAGCTCCAGTTTGATCCAAACTTGAGTTCATCTGAATCCAGGATGAAGCTGTCAGAGCCATCTCAGTCAGCTGCAGCCGGGGCACCCCCCCCTCGCAGCTGCACGTAAACACAAGGGGTATGATGCTGGTGACATCACTGACCCTTTATGGTCACATGATCATATTTGGTCAATGACAATTACCTTATATGGCCATGTGACCATATAAGGTCAATGATGCCACCAGCATCCCGCTTCATTGTTTCCGTGCAGCTGTGGGCAATACCGTGGCCACAGCTGATTGAGCCGGCACTGACAGCTTCCTTCTGGGTCCAGACTGGACCCGTGCTCATCCCTAGTTACAATGATACAAAGTGATTATTCCTTGTGAAGATCCGCTTTCAGCTTGCACCTGAGATCTGTTTGAGATTCTTTTGAGCTCCTATACAAGTTCTTGTGACTTGCCGCTCACCTCCTTCTAAACTCTACCAAACTGCTTCAGGCCCCATTCACACTAAGCGACACTTACCTCGAGCAGATCCGCGCGGCAGGGGTAGCGCGACTGTTCGCACGACCTTCAACGTCGGGCTGCATGCAAAAATAGTAAAATCGCGCGACATCCGCGGGAAAAATGGTCCTGCACAAGCGACAGCGACGGGCGACATGGAGCTGTACAATAGAACAGCTCCATTGAAAATCATGGGACAGTGACTTCTTGCGATATGGCGCGGCAAATATGCGCGATATCGCAGCGGAAATTGCGTGATTAAACGCCCAGTGTGAATGGGCACTTAGACTTTCCATTGACTTGTATGGGGAATCAAGACATTTTGATGCGGACAGAAGCCAATGTACACAAGTCCACAGAAATCTGATGGTTTTCAGGCTCCAGTCCGCCAGTACGTCATTTCACTGCTCAGCTTCCAGAATATCGGAATATCAGAACTTTTCACCTTAATACGAATTAGTCAAAGGACGTCAAAGCAGCAATCTCATGACATGACATAATAACATTATATGTTCTATGTGCAATTCCGAATAATTCTTTATAACCTCATTATACATATGGACGCTATACGGAGGGGCAAGATGTTCACAAAGACAAAACGTGTGTGTTATGTAATAACTCTGCCATACCAAAGAATAATAATAACAGCAACAATAATAATAATAATAATAATATTAAATAACAGCAAAAGAATAATAATATTATTATTGCTGTAACAGAAATTAGAGAAAAAAATAAAGTTGTTGCCTGCAAAGTACTGCTGGTTACAAAATGAAAGGAAATCTGCGAATTGTTAAAGCTGAGCTCCGGGGGAAACCAAAAGACTACCCTTGCAGTGGGGCTCCCTGGCTCATTTCTGCCTCAGGTACCAGGAAATACATAACTTTACATAATCCTTATGGCGGAAGAATCTGTCCCACTGTCAGGTTGTATGGCTGTCTGTGTCCCCATTGTGGAGAGTCACCCCTTTATTTCTCCTGGTGACCACTCTCACCGAGAAAGTAAGGGGAAGTGCAAATTATTCCCCAAATTATGTCCCCAGGATAAGAGGTGAGGGTAAATCTTAAATTCATCACTATAGTCCATGGAACTGGACCCCAGAGCTTACAATTCATCACTATAGCCCATGGAACTGGACCCCGGAGCTTACAATTCATCACTATAGTCCATGTGGGAGGAACACAGAGCTTACAATTAATCACTATAGTCCATGGAACAGGACCACAGAGCTTACAATTCATCACCATAGTCCATGGAACAGGACCACAGAGCTTACAATTCATCACCATAGTCCATGGAACTGGACCCCAGAGCTTACAATTCATCACTATAGCCCATGGAACTGGACCCCGGAGCTTACAATTCATCACTATAGTCCATGTGGGAGGACCACAGAGCTTACAATTAATCACTATAGTCCATGGAACTGGACCACAGAGCTTACAATTCATCACCATAGTCCATGTAACTGGACCCCAGAGCTTACAATTCATTACTATAGCCCATGGAACTGGACCCCAGGGCTTACAATTCATCACTATAGTCCATGTGGGAGGACCACAGAGCTTACAATGAATCACTATAGTCCATGGAACAGGACCCCAGAGCTTACAATTCATCACCATAGTCCATGTAACTGGACCACAGAGCTTACAATTCATCACTATAGTCCACGTAACTGGACCACAGAGCTTACAATTCATCACTATAGTCCATGCAACTGGACCACAGAGCTTACAATTCATCACTAAAGGATCACATGATGTACCAGCATCCTCCTCTGACAGCCTATTAATAAAGACAACACAAATACTAGTAAATGGCGCTGCCATGGCAATAGCAAGACCTGCCACACAGCACCTGAGACCTGGGAAGCTGTAGGACTACAAGTTCCAGCAGTGGTCCCCGGGACTGTTAGAAGCGGACTTTGCCCGGTTCCGGCCTACAATGCAATGACAGGAGTAAACAATGACAATGACAGGACAGTGCTGGCAGGAGCCGCACACTGATGTACAATGGACGGAGCCCCGTGTCACCGGTGTCCCCATCAGGGCCGGGGTGGGAGGGGACACCAAGGGACAAAGGAGGAAATCCGACTACCAGCCCACCTGAACCCCCTCCCCTCCTCCCTGTCCGGCATCTTACCGCAGGGTAGGCCCCACACACGCCGTGTCCGTGCTCTCGATCTCCTGCAGGATCCTCTCGTGCTCGGTGACGGTCTCCAGGCTCTTGCCCGCCGCCATCTTGCAGGGATTAGGTGGCCCGGGGCTGGCGGCCAGCGGGTGACAGGCTGCTGGTACAGCGGGGAAGGTAGAGCAATGCGGGACAGCGGCCGCCAGATTATCTGGAGCAGTTGCCCATGGCAACCAATCAGCTTCTCTGTTTTCATTTTTAAAGCTTGACTGAGTAAAATTAAGATAGAAGCTGATTGGTTGCTATTGGCAACTGCTCCAGATTCTGCCTCTGCTCCAGTTTGTATGAAGTCCCCCTCTATGAGGTAAATGCCCAGGCATTCATCCAGAAAGACATATCCATAGAAATCCAAAGTAAATATTGGGTCACTTATCGGTCTTGTAGCGGAGATAAGTCAAAGCGACAGCATTTTATTGGCAACCAATGTCAGTCTATTTTTTTCAAGCCGGAACTTGGGTTTACCTGCAAGACCTGTGCTGCCAAACCCACTTTGGATTTATATATAAGTTAGAAGGCTAACTAGTTAGCCTGTATTTTTGGGAGGAGTCTGCTCCCACTACACGCTTTAAAAACCTGTTAGCCGAAGGATCAGCCGAAGCTTTGGCTGATCCTTCGGCTAGCTTCGGTTGCGGGAGCCCTTCGGTTCAGTCGAACCGAAGGGCTGCTGTATGGGCTATTCACTATAGGCCGTACAGCTCCCGAAGGTGGCCGAACCGCGCAGAAGAGCCGAAGGCATATGCTTCAGCTCGACTGTGCCGTAGTGGCAGCCGAAGCGGGGCGAACGGCCGGTACGCCTCCCAAATTACAGCTGGGCGGAGTTGTAATGACAGATCAGCGTCCCCAAATGACCTGGGGACACTGATCTGTTATTAAACAATAACAATTGGGCTGAGCCGACTGCAACGTCACGGCCGGCTCCGCCCAGTTGTTATTCATTGGCCGGGACCTGCTAGAAGACTCTGGCGGGTGCCGGCCAATAGGAAACAGTTGGGTGGAGCTAGCTGTCACTGCTAGCTCTGCCCAATTGTTTTTATTTGTAATTTTGTTTTTATTTTTTTAAATCTTTATTTATTTTTAAAAAGGTATTATTTATTTACATTTTTAAACATTTTTTTCAACTTTTTTTTTTTCCAACTTTTTTCACTGTTTGCTATTCTGCTCGCTACCACGGAAGTACCGAGCAGAATAGCTGAGCCGAATGGCGCCCAGCAGCTAATCATTTACTGCCATTCGGCCGCCTCTGCCCTTCGGTTCAGTCCCACTTTCAACCTTTCATTCATTTAACTGTTTTGCTATTCTACTCGCTACCTCAGCGGCATTCGGCTACTGACTTACTGCCGTTCAGCCCCTATGAGATTAGGGGCGAACGGCAGCGAGTGAGCTCCCGAAGCTTCGGCTCAGCCGATTCAGATGTTGGATCGGCTAAGTCAAAGTCCTTCTGCACTTCGGCTTTTATAAATAGATATAAAATCCCAAATGAAGCCTTCCTAAAAACTGGAGCAGAGACAGAATCTGGAGCAGTTGCCGATGGCAACCAATCAGCTTCTCTGTTTCCTTCTCACTTCTCTGTGTCCTTCTGCACTTTTGGCAGCTTAGTGAATAACCCTGACAATGTTCTAGAAGCTCTTTTTTATTTCCCTTCATATATTAATAAAAAGGAAAAAAATGAAATGATTTTGCCTAACATGTGACCATAGTACATCATCGGGGACATTTATCTGTTGTGTCACACGGGGAGATAATGCCACACAGGAGCAGTGAGACAGATAATGAGACAGATTTCCTTCACAGGAGGCAAAGTCTCTGCGACAGGTTTACAATGGGGGGAATTTATGAACGTGTTTGCAAACAAATTTTAGCCGCAAAGGCCAAGACCTCCTGCTACCTAACCGCAAGGTTTTATCCCTGTTATGGCTCTTTTTTGAAGTGTTCTTGCGACGTATTAATGTTTGCGACTCACTGCACATGCTTTGCGACATTTCACATAGTTTCTCAGCTGTGCAGTAATTGGGTCCAGCCAAGGGCGTCCCGAGGCCAGGTGTGTCACCCAGAGCAGATACGGGGTGATACCCCGCCATGACGTCATCACGCATGTGCGTGACATCACCACGCGCGCGCGTGGTCATCTTTTTTTTTATACTTGCCAGCGGCTATCTTAGTGATGGGCACCGGCAGAGAGAGGAGGGGACGTTCACCCCTCCAATTGTGTCACCCTGGGTGCGGGCCGCACCCCCCTTGTGATGCCACTGCGTCCAGCATTTGCGACATTACAAGACCTCCAAACTGTCGCACATTCTAAAAGTTCTCCTGAGCACTTCTTAAAGTAGACCTTTACCCACTTTGTCTAAAAATGACATCAGCACACAGCTCTGCATACTGATATGAAACCATCTTACATTCATTAGTTAAACAAACATATTTTTATTTTACTTACAATTTATTTTTTCCACTTCCTGGTCCACTTTGGCACAAATGATGTAATCGTGCCCAAGCGTTGCATCCTGGGAAGGTTACATCAGCACCTTCTCACATAATCTCATGAGATCTCAGGAAAAGGCATTTTTCTACCCTGAAATGATGTGCGTGGTCACATGTCCTAGTCACATGTGCCAGAGTTCAAGGAAGTAAAGGGAGATCTAGTAACCTGCTCTTAGTAAAAATGGCCACCGTGAGAAACATGGGGAGGAAAAGAAAAATAAGTTATGTAAAAAATACAAAGCCTGCAATTATCTAGAAGTATTTGTTTGTAGATTGTCATTACTAAACATTTCTAAAGGTGTGTTTGTTGTTATTTTAAAGATATGGGTAAAGGTCCTTTTTAAGGACTTGTTCACACCAGCAGTCGCACTCAAACGCATGTCTGTTGGTATGCATGTGCCTGTACAGTGTCGATGCGCTTGATCGCTCGGCACTTTTTTTTAACTTTTAGAACTTTACTTCTATGAGCTCACTGCGGTGCACTTAAAAAAGTACTGCATGCTGTACTTTTTTTAAGCGCACACCAGCAGAATGAATTGGTGTGAATTGTCTTGATTTACAGATCTGAGCATAGTGCAAGGTAGACATGTAAGCTGCATAAAAATTCAGTTTGGTTCGGATATTTCGTTATTTTGGGATTGGGATCCGAAATTCAATTCAGTTCGGGTTTCGGATTAGGACTAAATCCCAATTTTTGTTAGTTTCGGATGAGTTTACGAATATTCGTGGCGAATACCACAGAAAACCATATACAGATATTAATACTAAGGCCCCATTCACACTGAGCGATTCGCAAATCGCGCTTTTGTCGCGCGATATCGCACAAATGCTTGCATTGAGCAAGCTAGAATCGCGGCAAAATCCGCTCCAAAAAGGGTCCTGCTGTAGCCACGCACCACCCGCGACAGCGACGGACAGAGCCCCATTGCCATGCATTGGAGAGCGATATCGCGCTGTAAATAGCCGCGACATCGCGGGAATTACCGCGCGATAAATCGCTCAGTGTGAATGGGGCCTACAGCTGATTCTCCTAGACCCGAATGGCATTCGGGATCCACATTTCCAAATTGCATTGGGGTCTGGGAGCCTCAGCTTTATATATATGGCTCCCAGACCCGAATGGCATTCGGAAGCTCCGCAATGCAATTTGGAAATTCAGATCCCGAATGTCATTCAGGTCTAGGAGCCTCAGCTTTAAGGTCCCCACACACCTTACGATAATCGTACGATAATCGCGGGAAATCCCGCGATCGTACGATTATCGTAAGGTGTGTGGAAGCCGCGCGACCTCTACTACTGTAAGGTCGCACGACTTTTAACTTACGGACATGTTCGAAAACCCGCCGAGCATCGTACGATGTTCGGCGGGTTTGTGGCCTGTTCGTACGATAAAAGCCGTACGGGCCGGTGTGCGCAAGCGCACACTGCCTGTTCGGCATTGCGGTCATCGGAAGCTCGCCCCTCAGGGGGCGTGGCATGCAATTATCGCAAGTACAATCTGCCTATGCAAGATAGGCAGATCGTACATTTTTTAAAGTACCTTACAACCATCGCAAGACAAAAGTCTTGCGATGGTTGTAAGGTGTGTGCCCAGCCTTAGTATTATATGTATATACTGTATATGGCTCCCATGTTGCCATAACGAAAATTCATGTTCAGACCCATTCGGATGCATTAAACTGAAATTCATAAACAAAAATTCGAATTTGACACATTGGGATTTGGATGTGTCTGAATGTGCAAATTTCATAAAATTCGTACAAATTTTGATTTAGAATGAAACGAATCGCACATGTCTAGTTCAAGGTTACTGATCTTTTTTGCACTGTGTACATGGGCCCATTACAAACACTGCACCTGCTTTCAGATCCTTTAAACAAGACCCACTGTACTTATAAAAATGTAGCATTTTTTATGGCTGTGTACCTGAGCCCTTACAGAGCATTCAGTACATTTAAAGTGACATTAAAGGATTTTTTTTCCCTCCCCACAATGCTGTCCCTTCAGCGCTGCTGAGGGTCTCCGATCCAACGCTGACTCCTCTGTCCTCCTCTGACGTCCCACGGAGTCTGTGCAGGTGCACACTGCTCCATATACTTACCTTGTGTCTCTCCTCGTCTCCCGGCTGAACATCTGAAGTGCGCATGCGCCTGCCCCCAGGATCCTTTGCAGCCGCCCGAGGCTCTTCAGGTGTTCGGACGGGAGCGTGCAGCCGAGACACAGGTAAGTTTAAACCTGTTTGAAAAGGTTTTGTTTTCATGTTTTTGCATATATCTGCTGCTTGCTAGCACTAGATATATGCAAAAACACGCTGAGGGTTTAATAACCCTTTAAGTTTACACGGAAACTGTTTACATCTTGTGTATATCATTTCAAGTTCTCAAGAATCTATTTCATCATTTCACAATCTTGATATTGTCCTGAACATTTGAAAAGCGGCCTTCAAAAAAAATTGTTCATCGCACTATTAATAATCAAAAACACATATATGCATCACACTTATGTATTTTTGTCTGCACATTTTTAAAATTCTTTATTCCGGTATTATTATAAAGAACGCTCTGCAATGCAGATATAATTGTCTTGCCCACTATTAACCCTTTCCTAATGAGATCACACTGCAGGCGTGTGTATTGCGTCAAGATCACAGCTGGGTAGAAGAGAAAGGATGACTGCAACAAGCTATTGTTTACAACTCTTACTTAGACTCATAGTTGTGTTGCATATGCTCTTGCGTTTGCTAGGACACAGTTATTTCCTTATTGTTAAACGTAAATGTTCACATCTTTAAGTATTTTGTATCTTTATTTATAATATTTATTATTCTGATTTACTGCAGTACTATCCCATGGGGTCTCACTTTTTGGCAGTCAGTTCAGTCAGTACAAGAATGGGAGCTAACCCTCACTACCGATAGGGGACCCCAGATAGGGGTCTAGTATGGTTTTTAAGGGGGGACCGTTTGAAAAAAAAACAAAAAAGTAGGTTTCCCCCTTTACATCAGAGTCCCTCTCAATATCAGAACCCCCTCCTTCACATCTGAATCCCCCCTCTCACATCAGAGTCTTCCTTTATATCAGAACCCCCCTACCAGAAGCCTGCCTGCACCATAGAAAGGTATTATATTATGAGAACATTTTGAGGTACCCCTGAGAAAGCCAGAAGGCACCCCAGGGAGCTGTGAGTTACACTGTATACCCCATGTCCACTAAAAATCTATTACTGTTCCAAGTGACGCCAATGTTTTGTTAACATTAATGTACAATGTTGCAGAAAATTCAAGTATATAATAAACATGATAATTATTATTATCATGGAGGAAAAAAAACATATGGACAAGGATCAGCAGATGCAGAGACAGGCAAATATTGTGACATGGGGTGAGTCAACCCTGGGATGGGCAATGTACAGAAGCCATGGCACGCCCAGTAAGACAACAACATAATACAACACTCTGCCTTATAACTGGAAGCCAGAGGCTTCCTTTCATTCTGTAGCTTGCACATGAATTATGAAAGGGAACCCTATTGGCTGCTATAAGCTGCATATGTGGTTCTTATTTCTGGCACTTTCAAGAGGCTCAGTACTGCGTATACAAGGAATACTGTACATAATAACTGCATGGTGCGAAGGAAACCGACCTTGTCACCAGATTATACTTTACAGGCTGAATGTTTCATTACAATGTATAAAAGTAGCACTCACAGTAATATATGCTGCTGATTTGCTTCTCAATTCATCAATAAACTGCTCTGTAATTCTCTTCAACCTACGACATTTCAAGGAGTGTCTGAGGCTTCCCCAACCTAGCAGGTGCTAGAGGTGCTGGATTCAAAATTCAGATCGAGATAGGGTCCATTGGCTCTGGTGAGGTCACTCAAAAAACAGGGTGTTCCTTAAACAAAGAGCCCAAATTTGAAGATTCACATGTATACAGTCTAATGAGAGTGCCAAACAAAGTCCAAAAATGTTTAATATTGGTATTGGTTTACAAACAACAACATAGAACAGCTTTTATGTTTCAGGGCTCAAATGCCTCCTCCTTCTACAGGGCTTAAACATAATGGGGGGAATGTATCAAAACTTGAGCAGACAAAATCTGGAGCAGTTGTGCATGGGAACCAATCAGCTTCTCTCTTTCATTTTAAAATCTTAACTGAACACACTGAAGAGAGAAGCTGATTGGTTGCCATGCACAGCTGCTCCAGATTTTCTCTGCTCCAGTTTTCATAAATTCCCCTCAATGAGTAATCTTAAAGTGGAAATTATTTTATATTTGTAAAAAGTGCTGACAGGCAAGATTACTCATTATGTTTAAGCCTTGAAAAGGCCTTTGAGCCCTTGAAACGAGTTGGCAGTTCTATGTTTTCGCTTATTAACCAATACCAATTTTAAACATATTTGGACGCTCAATACATATATTGAGCTTTGGGTCACGGGAGGAGGAAGTTTGTACATGTCCTCCTGTGACCCTAAAGAGAACTATGGGATAAAAAGGTTACCCCATAGTTCTCTTTTAACTACCTATGTGATAACCCACCTTTGGGTACCTTATATTTTCTTAAAATATCCCTATTAAAATATCACAAGAGGATTCTTTTCCATACAGCTAGTAGTTTGGCTGAAAAACTGAGCTCACCCTGCTATGGTTGTGCCTTATGGTAGGGACAGATCTTCCCTCTGAGATCCAGAACAGCACAAAAAAAAACAGAGTAGGACTATGACCTACCCCATGTCACAGAAAACAACAAAACTAAACCTAACAGGTCCTGAAAAGATTGGGTGTTGATGTACAAGGCACAGGAGACATGGCAGCAAACCCAATTTTAGTTTACTGTGCTCAGGCCAGTAAGAAAGAACTTGGTTGATGTGGATCACTGCACATCGATCTTTGCTTTAATACACAAACCTGTAAAATGTAAAACATTGTTACATTCCTTCCCGCTTCTGCTCTTTCTCCCTTTTCTCTTTCATTCTTAGCCGTTTTCTCTCTTTTTCTTGGAGCTCTTCCAGAGTTTCAGTTTTCTGCTCACCTTGCTGCTCTATCTCTTTGCAATTTATGGGAACCCCTGCTGAGGTCTGTTTTGGCATGGTACACACACTATTAGGGGCTTGGAGTTGCGGGGGGGGGGAGTTGCGTTTCGTTTCTCCTCATTCTTAAAGTCCAGATTCTTTACAAAGATCTCTCATTATGTTTGGGGTTTTTTTTTGTTGTTGTTCCATTGTGCTTTATGTTATGGAGGGCATCATTGTGCACAATGTGACAGCTATGATCTATAGTACCTATATAATAACAGTTGTACTCTACCATGATACTGTTCCCCTGAATGCTTTCTGTGATATTTATGTACCGGTATATTTGTTATCTTGTAAAACCAAAAATAACGATTTTTAAAAAAAAGTTACATCCGGCATTAAATAATTATTTAAACGCTTCAACTTATTTTTCATCTGCCATGACTAAAATACATTTACACTCAGACTGTTTAATAGGAATGTATATATATATAGTCTTATGAGTAATGTGTGATATAATAACCACCTCCAAAAATATTCACCCTTGTATGTCCAGTATCTGTCCCTGTGCTAGGAGGGGAGGTGTCCCCTTGTGCTGAATTCGTTTTACCTTAAAGTAGATCCCAGAGGCAGCTCCAGAGTCTCGATCTCTGCACACACTTTCTCGTATATCTTCTCCCCATTATTCTCCTCTAATGGCATTTCTGTGCTCCCTGGTTTGCTGGCTGCAGCCATGGCTCTGGATCCTAAACTGCCCTACAGTGGAAATTCGAATTTTGTTTTTATTGAAGAATTACGTGCAGTCAGCATACAAAGGCAGAAAAATATCTTGCCCTAACCCGACCTTAGAAATGCTGAATAGGAATTTATTGTAACAAACAAAGGAAACAAGTCTGCAAATAGCTCAACACAAGTGCAACTCATTTCATGAACAGGAATGATGCTCCATGTTGTCTAATGTAACACAAGGTTTATACCGGAATATAGCGCAAGTGTAACTAAAAGCTATAGGGCGCTTCATATCACAATGATCTTTAAATTATTCATTATTAATAATTATTAGAACTGCAGCAAACAATAAACCATTTACATGTAAATCCTAAGTCCAGGCAGGTAGAGTATTAAAGTGGAATTTTGCATGAAAATGCAGATAGGCTTTATATTGCAGAAGGGACATACTATATCCCTTCTGCAATAAAGGATTTTTTCTTCCAAGTGGCACTGCGCTTAAACTTATTAACAACTGCTAGTGTCCCCTATTGCATTAACAATATACATACAATCCACTGTGTTATTAATAAAACATATACACCAAATAATCTAAATAAAATAGTATAAAAACTAAATCGGCGAGACGCCCTCCATGGACTGTGAGTAGACTTAGACTATATTTACCTAATGTTTCTTTAGGCTATGCCCAATACCCTGCACAATTTAGCCCACTCTTTACCTATGCGCAATGGATGCTTTCTCATTTTCAGGTACTAAGGTTAGGTTTATGTCTTTGAGACTGTCTTGTGGCGCAGTAAATAAAGCATTTTTGGTTGGTACTGAAGAATTGCGGTATATGTGTGTCGTGGATACAGTGAGTAGGCTTAGGTTTTATTTAACATTACCCCTTTAAGCCTGTCCCATTACCAGGTCAATTTGGCCACACCTACCATTTAACTCAGTACCCTACATGCACTGCATCACTACTCTCCACAGGGTGCCCCAGGTTTTTCACAATTCTTGTTACACCCCTGCTTAACATTCTTTGTCCCTCCCATTATAAATGAAATGATTACAGGATATTGGTGATTTTGTTGTCTATTATATTCATAGCCTGAATAAGCAATAGTATGACTAAGGAATGAGTTATAACTGCCAATTATGTAACCGATGTCTATAAGTAGCAGTATGGCTGATAACTTAAAACAGAAGCTTTGAAATAGAATTAAACGTTTTTTTTTAAAACTCATAACATTGCATTTCATTCCCCCCAGTATTTGAATCACCTAATAATTTATTTAAATTTTTTTAAATCTTGCCTCCATGCATGTTAAAACCTGTGCCTCCATTTTTGTGCACCCGTACTTGAGCCGCGGGTGTATGTTCAAATTCCCACACGTGACTTGGCCACACAGACTACATATCCCAGCGGATCATTGCTCCATGACACAAGTGAGCATGAGTAAAATTTGAGTGTGACACCTTAGATGGATGATCCTGTTTTACTGCTTCACAGTTTATACTGAGGATGGTCTTCTGATACCTAAGCAAGTAAGCATCTCTCTAATGCTGTAATGGTGTAACGTCAGTCAGATGTGCATTGGCACGCTGACTTGTAGCTTAGGAGCAGGACAAGACCCCCGGGTGAGAACCGTGCTCATGTTAAAGGGCTAGTGTCACCAGGGGACAGGAACCATTGATGGACCTTAGTATTAAAGTATCCTAACTACTAACAATAATGTATTTAATTTGTGTATCACTCGGCTGTAGATCCTCAAATCATCTCATCATGTCTTTCCTTCTGGAGGGTGGCATGTTCTCCATGGTCCCTGTGTGTGTTGCAAAGTAGCCACCGCTCTAATCTCGCTCTTGTGATGGACTACAATCTAACATTTAGTTTACCAATTTGAATTCAGATTGTAGTTCATCATTAGAGTGAGCTTGGAGCAGTGGCTGCTTTACAACACACACAGGCACCATGGGGAACAAAAGTAGCCACCCTCCAGAAAGAAGGACAGTGTCAGCACATTTAAGAGATGATTTGAGGATCTACAGCCGAGTGATGCACAAATAAGATACATTTCTGTTAATAGTTAAGGTACTTGAATGCATTTTTTAAGATTTCAATCTTGGGCTTAGTGTCACATAAAGTATTGATGGGCCTTAGTATTAAGTCAAGACTTGTGCTAAGCAGCAGACAACATTGACTGAAGGGGCATGGAAGAACAGCATATACAGCGAGGTGAAGCAGAAAAATGCCTTTACATACACTCTAATGGGCAATAATACATGAATTATTACCTAAATTGTTGCACAGGTATAAATATCTTTTTGTTAATAGAACACTTATTTATGGTATTAGTAGCCCTTTCACATAATAGTAATTTACATTTTAAGTTTTCTAGTCAGTGATAGAAACCTCTTCAGTTAATGAAAAAAGAATCTTAAAAAGAGAACACAGCTGTGTGCCCCGTGAGTTTGTCCCCATTCCAAGTTATTATTTGCCCTGATCTGTCACCCTTTTCCAATTCTCCCCTTTCGGCTTGCAAACAACTTGTCCGACTAGACTTGTGTTCCAAGTTTTTCTGGGAACTATAATGCTCAAATTTTCTCCTCTGCTAATCCGAACTGAAATGTTATCAGATGTTTCATTTCTAAGAACACATGTAATATATTTAGCATAATTGTTTTTATACAATCAATTATGTGTTATTGGATTATTGACGTCGAATAACCACATTTAACTCTTTCGCTTTTCATTTTACTGCACACATGTTAAAATGCCCAGTTAGGCATGAAGATTGCATTAAACACTCAAAATATTACACGTTTTCTGAAAGCAAAGACACCAGAGAATAAATGGTGGCAGTTATTTATTCTGGTGGCAGTCTTTTTATTCTACTGTTTATCAAATCTATATTTTCAATAAAAAGAAGGACTGTTACATTAATGCAGACCTACTATGCGGCACTTGTTAAATTCTCTAATCAAAATGGAGGATAGATATCACTATACGTTTTCCGCTGGACACCACAGTATTTAATGTACACTGCCTGCATGTCATTCATAAAATGCAGACCGCGGTTTTAAGCCTGCAGGGCTGCAGGGCCTACAACTTGTTCTCTGCATAACACTGATAGACAAGTAATGTGACAGTGCTGTCCTTCTGCCACCTTTGTTTTTCCATTTGTTGAAATAAATGGGGCTTAAATTTATTTGGGACTTCCTTCTTCTTTCTTTCTTTCTTTCTTTCTTTCTTTCTTTCTTTCTTTCTTTCTTTCTATGTTTCTTTCTTTCTTTATTTTTCTTTCTTAGTTAGGTAATTATAAAACACTGCATCTGAATACTTTATATTTACAGTTTCCAACCAGCATATGGTCCTCTAGGTTTCCTAAAAAATATAATATTAAAAAATATGACTAATAATAATTAATAATTGCACACACAGCTGAGTAAGCCAGAGAAATGGTTCATCCCTCTCCCTCTCTCTATGCTATGTAAAGACTTTCAATTATAGATAGGCAGTCTAAAAGGAAAACATTTTAAATATAGAGCCTATAATGCTCTGCAAAACCATCAGTATCCTTTTGCACCTTTTATTAAATAGATATCTGTAAAAACAAATAAGGGTTTATATAAATATTACATATTAAGTAGATATTAAACATCAGTTTAAAATTTCTAAAATAAAAACTTTAAAACAAAAAGGCCCCCAAACCGTTATTACCTCCAAGGGAAGTAAACCTGTTTCTTTGCAAACTAATCACATGCAAGAGAAATTCAATTTTTTTAATTCTCTGGATAAAATTTGAATGCTTGAAGTGATCATAGGTTCTCCTCATTGCACTTCAAGTTTAGTAAATCAGTCCTGGGGCATGCAGGAAACCTGTACAGAGAAGAAATAGGCACTGTAACTGGTATGTTGATCCAATGACTTGGCTGGGTTGGGTTCCATAGTTTTGGATAGAGTAGGAAATGTTTAGTCTGTTTGTATTGTGATCTGTTTCCCGTTGAGAAGTTTTCTCTCTAAGGTAGACGCATCATGAAGTGAGAGGAAATCTCTCTGAAGTCAGGGGATATTCCCATTTACACAGTTGTCACCAGAAATTATTTCTCCATTGGAAGATGTTCCCTTGATTGCTGTTGGTGACAGTTTTAATATCTTATCACCTTCTGTCATGGAAACAACAAGACAGCAAAACAAATAAAAAGAGTGAATCTCCCACTTGGGGACAAAGACAGAGATGAAAACCCTTCACCGCTTTATCCAGAATTTAAAAAGACAGATTGTGGGGTTCATTTATAAAAGTTATTATAAAAATTATGACGATATGATGTTAGCATGGCACAAGCGCCTCTAGATGGTGCATGACGAGTATAGGAATTTGGTGAGTGAAACTTTTATATATTAACCCCTTTAATTCACTGACCTAGAACAAGTATGCAGATCACATGTTGTGTCTTCTTTCTGCCATAACTGACTGCATGCTTGTTTCGGGTCACATGGGGCAACTTACATACTGTATGTCTCTCAGAACATATTTCTTTGCAGTTTATTAATCACTATTTCTGAAGCCTTTATTAATAATAGTAA
This sequence comes from Nanorana parkeri, assembly GCF_000935625.1. Classification (NCBI taxonomy): domain Eukaryota; kingdom Metazoa; phylum Chordata; class Amphibia; order Anura; family Dicroglossidae; genus Nanorana; species Nanorana parkeri. The sequence continues at coordinate 609,223 of NW_017306621.1, read as the reverse complement.
AAAAATTGCCCATGCATCATATTCATTGACATTTGTCAATACCAAACTTGCCTTTCACCATGCCCTTTTCTATCCTATTTTCCTCTTTCATACTAAAATCAATATTGCAGAGCAAAGTTCTGTTCAACTTTTTTCCAGACAATTATCTGATCCATACCACACACAATTGCTTCTCTGTTAACTAGAAATATTGTTTTATCAGATGTTTAATTTAAAAAAGAACATACACGGTACATTGAGCATAATTGTTTTAGGGCAGACAGTACTGTATTATTGAATTATGCTACTAGCTTTAACCACATTAGCGTAATTTTGTCCTATAGATCTGTATGCCTCTAGGGTAAGAGAAGAATGACTTTTTATGTAATTGTAGCTAATTCCAAATAACATTGAATGTATACGTCAAACTTGTTTTGTTCCATTGATGTCTCTTACAAAGCACGAGGATTCCTCCAGTACTAAAAGACATTTTATTATAGTAGAAGCAATTTGTATTATTAAGTGTCAAAGCATGAAACGTATTGTGTAGTGAATTATGACTAGCTTTAAACACATGTGTTTGGCTAACTATCAATGTGCAATGGATGGTTTGTCTGAGCTTGCATCCTAACATCATGGTGTGATATGTACAAAAGTTGAAAAACATAATTTTCGATATTCTCATTTAAAGAATAAAATTAATGAAATCAAAGTTTTCTTCTAGCCGTCTTCGTAGAAAGAGTAAAGAAACCTTAGTTGCTCTTTGTAAGTCATAGCCCAGGGTAAGCTCCAACAAACCTGTTTTCTTTTCACAGTCCTGATGGCCAAATAGAGTGAGTGGGAAGCAAGGAAAGGGGAGGTTATGTTACTGGGAAGGAAGCTAAGTCAACCTTTTATTTTGCCCTGCGTGCTTTAAATCCATTTATATCAAACTTACGCAGGAAATGGTGATTTTTTTGCTTTCTGTTTTTTTGCTTCCTGTACCGACCTGTGTTTGTCAATGAACAAGGTATAGGGGATCTCAATTGTGGTCCTTGACAGCTCCAGGGGGCCCCACATAATATTCATTATATGACAGAAGACTATCAGAGACGTTAGACATACAGTACTAGAGGAGACTATCAGTGATTGCAGATGTACTAGAGGAGACTATCAGAGACTGCAGAGATGCAACACGGTTAGTTGGAGGCTGAAGACACACTTCAGGAGATAGTAAAAGACTGGGGACCTTCTACATGAGATTGCTACATCATTGACATTAAGTTTCCTTTGCAAAAAAACGTATTTTACTGAATGAGGTGAAGCTGTGCTGACTTCCATAATCCAATCATGTGCGAGTAGAAATCCTGCTTTGTTCATTTTACCATCACATGATTGGGTATTCCTCGACGTTAATTTCCACTTTGTTTCACCACATTAATTTAAAAAAGTAAAAATTCACTTTGCAGAGTGAACATGGTGCTTCAGTAAATCAGCCGCAGTATGTAGATGTGGTTTTTGCTCACTCACTATGCAGGATTTTCTTAGCAAAACTGCATATTGATTGTGCTGTACAGTTCCCTTCTCTCACTGCAAGACCATCAGCTTCTACATTCTGCAAGTGGTTAAATCTTTATCTCAGCATATTCTCAGTAGTGATCTGCTCAGGTTCAGATCAATCAATCAATCAGCTGTGGCTGATCAATCCGCTGCGGCCGGGGCATTCCCCGCCCTGTAGCTGCATGTAAATAAAGGGGCGGGATGCTGGTGACATCATTAATCTTATATGGCCACATGGCCGCATGTTCTCTCTGTGCTTGTGTTGGATTCCTCCGGGTAGTCCAGTTTCCTCCCACTCTCCCAAGACATGCTGGTAGGTTAATTGTTCCTGTCTAGTGTGGATACATATAATATAGGGACCTTACACTGTAAGCTCCATGAGGGCAGGGACTGATATGAATGAATACAATGTAAAGCACTGCGTAAATTGATGGCGCTGTAAAATTATCTGTAATAATAATAATTAATAACAATAATAATATAAGGTCTTAATTGATGGTAAGCACTTAATTGTTATTATATGGCCACATGGCCATATTAAGACAATGACATTGACTTAATATGCCCGTGTGGCCATACAAGATCAATGATGTCACCAGCATCCGGCCCCTTTGTTTATGTACAGCTACAGGGCAAGGAATACCCCGACCACAGCTAATTGGCCCGGCAGCACTGACAGCTTCGTTCAGGGTTCACTTGAGCTTGGCTTTAGTCCGAACCCAAGCTCATACCTATTTCTGAACTCACTGCTCACCATATGCCTTATATGCAGTTAATCACAAAATAACATTAAAAAAAACGAATCATATATCAATATAAAGTTTGAAAATACTGCACAACATACGAGTAAAATTGTAAAAGTTAGATTTGTATATTTTGTTCAGTTAAATGTTACAATTAGTAACTCATATTGTATACTTACAAAAGTGGAATGAGTTCCCTTTAACTGCTATGAGTGAGAAAACCACAAGAGGTCGTACGCGCACAGAGAACGTGCAGAATCCTCGGTTGTGTCAGGGTTAAAGGACATGTGATCATGGATTTTACTGCCCACTGGTTACATAAAGAGATAAAGATAATGAAACTTTGTGGTCACATAAACTGTGTACAGGCCTGTGCAGATGAAATTATGTGTCGTTAATCAGATAAGTGGTAGCGGTCTTTGCACACTTTGCCACCATTGCTTGATATATAACCTGTCACTTAAATGTATATAATGTTCAGCAAAGTAGCAATAAAATAATACTAAACCTTTTGTAGGTGATCCCCGAAAACCCATCTCAATGGGGTACTCTACCTTAGAACTGAACTTTTACTTTCTCCATCAGCTCATCCCTCACAGTTATTACCTTTTGTATCACTTCCTCCTTCCTTTTAGATTGCAAGCTCTCACGAGCAGGAAGCTCCTAACTCTCCTGTATTGAATTGTATTCTACCTGAACCTTTGCTGAACAAACCGATGGTGCTATATAAATCCTGTATAATACTAATGCACATTATATAAGCTCATAATATAACATTCAATAGCTGAGACAATTAGTCTGAAGGGGAACTGAAGAGTTTTATTCTTTACTAAATTACAGTATTTAATTGCAAAGCTTTAGAAAATGTTATTCTGGTAGTAAAAAAAAAAGGGCTGCAGGAAGGGTGAGGCGAGTGAGGCACTCGCTTCTGGCACAGCCAGGACCGAACCTGGACCTGCGGGACCTGGTGCCCAGCGGGGGTAAGAGGTGGGCGGATGCTTTGGGATTTGGTTGCAGTGCTGATCACCCCACATTACCATCTCACTCACGTGCAGCTCTGCTGCTTATTGGCTGGTTCTCAGGTGTGGGGGAAGTTGAGAGTGGCTGCAGTGCTGATTGCCTCAGTTTACCATAGAGGCGATCAGCGGACACACATGCAGCGCCGCTGTGTATTGGCTGGTTCCCAGGAGGGGAGGAGTTGAGGGTGGCTGTAGTGCTGATCGCCTCACTCATTAGCTGATGTACGGAGTTCCCAGCCAGCAATTGGCTGTCAGATAGTGCTGCTTAAGCTGAAACTCTGTGCACCAGCCAATGAAGCATCACATCTTTACTCACATGACCACTCCCTCTATACCCCTCACGCAGAGCTAAAATGTGCTGAGAGATGGCAAGGAAGACTTGGGGATGAAGGAGACCTGGGAATTAACTAAATATGTAATTGGGAGAATTTTCTGCCATAACCTGCCCTATCCCCTCATGAAGTAAGCAATTGGTACCCTGTACGTGTAGTTAGCACTTAAATTCAGGGAATTTTATGATGTATATATTATATATGTATATAATGAATAGACTGCGGAGGGCCTATAAATATTTAACTATACTGTAAGTTTATTTTTATGCAATTTGTGATGTTGTTACTCATGCTAAGTTACATATCTTTATGTTTCTTATGTAACTGAAATAAACAGTTCTAATATCATTAATTTCCCCGGTATTTATTTACATCCTAAAAAATAACCTTGGGAGGGGGCACAATTTTCTGCTCTTGCCACAAAAGGAGCTAGCTCAGGCTCTGGTAAAAAATATTCATATATATTTTGCATTCACTTGTGATCATATAGACCAGTGGTCTTCAAACTGTGGCTCATGGGCCAGATGCGACCCTTTGTTTGCATTAAACTGGCCCCTGGGGCCCTATCTCTTATACTAACACCTACAAAAAGACACAATTCCTCCCACTGACACCAACAATTGGTCACAATTTTTCCCACTAACACCGCAAATGGGGCATCATTTCTGCCACTGACACCAGCGATGGGGTACTTTTCCTCCCATTGACATCAGCGATGTGGCATTTTTCCTCCCACTGATATCAACGAAGGGGGGCACTGTTCCTTCCACTGACACCAACAATGGGGCATAATTTCTTCCCCCACTAACCACAGATGATAGGTATATTTTTGAACACTGACCCCTGTACTCATTCCCCTTGGAGAGGGCAGATATCTTCCCCCCCCCCACAAACCCCCCACATCCTTTTTGGGGGACCAGATGTGGGAAAGAGGACTTTGTCCCTCAACACTGGGACATAGTGTCTTGCAAGGAGATGTTTGCTTCTCTTCCTTAAAGATCTAGAGGCTTGGATTCTTTCATGTTCTTTGTATGTTATTGAGGGAGAGCTTAGCCTCCCCTAAGTCTTTCTAATAGGACAGTCAGAGTTTCCTGTCACTGAAACTGAGAGGAACTTGCAAATGCCTGCAACTCAAACTAATCTAAAAGATAAGAAATATATATTTTTTAAAGTTATTTTTAGATATGCTGTGTGAATAGGAACATATAACAAACATATAGGGGTCTATTCACGAACTTTTTCTATTTACTTTTTAAAAACTTTTTTAACTCTTTTTCTGTTCTGCTCGGTCCCTCTGAAACAGTGTTCGGCTCACTTCACTTGGGGTCGGTTGTTCACTCGGGTGCCCTCGGCAGCTTAGTGAATAGACCCCTTAGTGGTTTTTTTTTTCAAAAAGTGGAAATACACTTTAAGAGATTTCTGAATTTAGAATGCTTAGGGGGTTCTGTGATTATCACAGGTAACTGCCAGTATATTAAACCTTAAAAATGCATTCTATTAGGTCTCATTCACACAGCGCTAACTCGGGGCGTACACGTTCATGCAGCACGCACACCCATATGAGGCCGTTCCTGGGAGGGACAGGTGCTGCATGTAGCAGCCCGTTGTTCCCTAAGGGAGGATGCAGGCTTACGCCCTCATACGAACACCCGAACTGCACATCCCTGCGAGTCTGGGTGTCTATACTCGGATGCAGACTAATTTGTGTTGAGATTGTATTCCATCACAGGAGCGAGCTTGGAGCAGTGGCTACTTTACACACACACGGGGACCATGGGAAACAAAAGTAGCCACCCTCCTGAAGGAAGGACAGTGTCAGCATGAATCAAGAGATGATTTGAGGATCTACAGCCGAGTGATACATGATATGATATGAACATAATTGTCATATACACTGACTGCAGGGATGTCTTTGCTGTGTTGTGTGCGTAAAGCTCCATATTCTCCCACATTAAAATACTATATACATAAGGTGGCTTTGCTATATTGTTTCTATGACAATTCTAGGGATCTAAGGAAAACAACTTTGTTTGGATGACTTATGCCCAAATCTTCATTTATACATTAAAGTACATGTAAATATACTGAGGAGAAAAAAGCGTTCAGCGCCTCGGCCCTCTCCTTGTCGTTTGTGACTAGCTTCCCGCTTTCATCCTTTATTGGGCCTATCTGCTCCAACGACTGTTGCACTTTGTTTATCAGGATGGGTTTCCTGATGATGAGGGTGGAATATGCTTGTTCAATTTTTGTCAGTGTAGCCACTTGTAGACTCTGTTGGGAGAATATTTGACAGGTGACAATGCAAGAGAACAATCGGAGATGGCGACAGAACATTGTCACTCTATAACAGGAAGTGTCTGTACAGAACCTTCATGGCAGGAGCTTTAGGTTTTATTTGATAAAATCTACTGATTTTAATATATTGGCAATTACTTTTTAAGTACTTTAACATCTTAAAGCTTATATAAGCTGTTAGTGATTGCATCTACAGATACTTAAAAGTTGAAGCCTGGTTAAAAAAAACTAAATAACTAAAATGAATAGCGCAGTACCTGTAAAAATAAAAAAAATTAAAATAGCTTCTACTTTTAAGGAACAGCAATACTCACTTTCAATCCAGAGCTGTAGCCTGCAGTAATCCACTTCCACCACTAGATGCCACCAGTTTCCCAAGCTGAATGACAGGCAGCATCAACCCAATAACTTTGAGCCAAGACTGTGAGCATCATGTCATCCTAGGTTCACAGAAGGTGCTCCAGAAATTGGTATAGCATCACTACTTGTTCCCGGTGTACTAAACTAAAGGTGGAGTGCTTCAAAGGGGTCGGTGGAAAAACTAAAACTTAATTAACATAATGTCCATCAAGATCAATACATTTCTGGGGACCTTTTCAATAATTTGTATAGTATAGATCAGGTGTTATACATGGTTACAGATTTATACAGGTCAACAAAGAAGATAAACAGCTATGACATCAGCAAAAGGTCATTATAGCCACCATTTCACAAACCATAAACTGAGTGGTGGTTAACAAAAAGAGAGAAGAGGACAAACACATAGACAAACATATAATGCATCATCGTAGGGTTCGAAAGGGCCTATTGTAGGAGTGCACCAGATAGGAGTGGATCGACATTGAAGATGGGACAATGAGACAGGGTGTATGTCAAGGGTCGAGGAACGTTGGACATAGGAGTAAAACAAGAAAAGAGAACAGGTTCTCCCCCATCTTGGTTCTCAAGTAATCAGCGCAGCAGCGCTGTACCCAGCGGGAGGGTATTGCTAGCAATGGTATTATAAGACATCTAAAGCTCCCAAGGAGCCGTCTAATTAGGCTATATCGTACCATTTGGAGGATTGGAAGGGCAGCATAATGTCCCTAAGTTGATCTAAGGATAGTGTCGTGGTGAGGAAAGTTGACCATGTATGAAAAAATTGCCCTGTTCTTTTTTCATTATGCAGGGAGTCGGATTTGTCGAAGAGCATGAGCCTATGAAGGGTGTTGGACAATTCCATCACAGTCAGGTTCATTTTGTAGCGTCAATCTTCCTCTCTAATGAAACAGTTTTTACTGAATATATCTCTGAAGTTCTGAGTTGCTATTCCCATTACCACTTGATTGTGTCAGTGACAACAACTAGCACCAGAAAAGTGCCCCTAGAGTTGTATATAGTGGAATGTGGATAGATTTTCAGTCACATCAGTCGTGATTTAGCAACCAAAGGACTTCATCCTGGTCCCTGTGAGAGATGAGCTTCACCCTCACCCATTTGGTTGACATAAGGTTTTCATCCTACCTAAAGGTTTTTTGAATCTATCAACAGTTTAGGGTCTATTTATAAACAATTCTCAGAGCCATTCAGCTTATAAATTACTGTGAACGTTAATTATTTGCGAATGGAGGCAGAAACGAACGCCACTAGTATATTTTCTTATCAGGTCGAATGTAATGTTCAGAAAATACTGCATTATGGCCACTGGATGGAGCTGAGGAGCATAGCAAATAAGTATTTTTTTTAAATATACTAAGAATGTTCGCTTTTGGGTGAATGGCTCTGTAAATTCTTTATAAACAGACCTCAAAGTGTTAATAGATTTTTTTTAAAAACTTTAGGTGTCTTTCTTGGTAAGCATTAAAGAAGAACTCTGGTGAAAAACAAAAATGTACCCTTGCAGAGGGGCTACACCCATGCACAAAAAGGACTTGTTTTGTCTAGGGGGCTCAAATAAAGCATTTTTAGTCCCCTGATCCTCGGTCTCTTGCTGGTCGGCACTCACCTCTCTCCCCCTCTGCACCAGTTGTTTAATGTCCCTCAGCGTCCTCACATCTAATGTAGGCCATGCATAAGACGTGATGACGTCAGTGGTCCTTAGACCGCCAGAGCACAGGAGGAGGAGGCTGGGGAGACCATTGTAGCAGCCAGGACCAAGGATCAGGTAGGTAAAATCAGCTTTAAAGGTAGGTAGGTAGCCACACTGCTAGGGTAGGTTTTTTATTTTTCCAAAGTACTTCTTTAAATTTAGGGCTTTAGATAGTCGTGACACACACAGGTTGAACTGGATGGACTTGTGTCTTCTTTCAACCTTATCAAAAAGTAACCATGTAACTATGTCTTATGTTTTCAAAAAGTCTAGCTCAAAATGATACAACAACATCTATTCCTTCCACTGAGGTAATACCGCCAATTCTAGATTGTTTTCTTTCCTGATAAGACAAATGCACCATTTAGTGTAGATATGGGGCTACTATTCCATTCTTTATAACGGCCGACTAGGAGGACTCTAAAGATCAGGGGTAACAAGCAGGGTGTGGAGATAAGATGCTTGTTACATTGTATTGCCCAGCAGTAACAATCAGTCCCATTTGCAGCGTTTGCTGATTCATTTCACAGGAAGCGCTATGTTGAGAGAGATTGCCAGGAAAGCAACAATCAACAGTGCTTCATATGAAATAAAGCCCAATTACTTCACTGTTCTCACAGTATTTGATAATGAACATTTTCCTGTTTTGTCAAAATAATAAATCACACAGTGCTTTGTGGCTCAGAACACGTCTGGGCGCACACACTACAGTGTAAGAGAAGGGATATTTTTGTATTTGGCGTCTGATCACCTGTTTCCGTGACTTTTTTTTTTCTTGCGTATTGCAGGAAAGTTTGCCAAATCGGGTTATGACTAATTATAGTATATTATATATAATATTGCAAAAAATCTGTTTTGTTTTCTTTCTTAGGAATACTTCCATTTTATAGTACCATAGCCAAGATGACCTTTGTTTGAAGGTTAGTGTTTTGAAACATCTTACAATTAGGGCTGGTTGCACACTTTTGCGATGGGTCAGCACTCGCATTTCTGCCATGCATGTTAATGCACTTCATGTGTGTTAGTGCATTGCGGCACCATTCATTTCAAACACGTGAAAAGGAGCTGAGAGCTCTACCTGTTGGCTTTATATGAACATTTTAAATATTAATATGGCATATGGTCTTTATGTGCGTTAGTGCATTGCAGCACCATTCATTTTCAAATGGCACCCCAATGCACTTAGGCAAGTCAGCTCCTATGCACATGTGTTGCAGCACACACTAATGTACTACATTGTGTTATTGTGTGCTGTATCAAAAATGCTACACATCCAGTTTATGGTCCATTCCTGTGTGTTGGTAGTTCATTCATAATGAAAATTCACATGAAGCTTGCTAAAGGGAGGAAGAAAGATGAAAGGAGGTAAGACACTGGTCTTCCTTATGTGTGTAAATCTCAGTTTGAGCTCTTGAGTTCTGAAAAACAATGGACTTTTGCCTTAAAGGAGTAAGAAGCTACAGGAAAACATGTGAAAAGGAGCCGAGAGCTCCGCCTGCTGGCTTCATATAAATTATTAATATGGCATATGGTCTTTCTGTGCATTAGTGCATTGCAGCACCATTCAATTTCAAATGGAACCCCAATGCACTTAGGCAAGGCAGCTCTTATGCACATGTGTTGCAGCACACAGTAAAGTACTACAGTGTGTTGTTGTGTGCTGCATCAAAAGAAATGCTGTATGTACAATTGTGTGGTCCATTCCTGTGTGTTGGCAGTTCATTCAAATGAAATGTCACATGAAGGCGGCTAAAGGGAGGAAGAAAGAGGAAAGGAGATAAGACACTTATCTTACTCATTCACAGCTGGTCCTCTGGGCACTGGCCTTGATATCCTGTTTTAGGGTGGCTCCTTTCCCTTTGCATGGTCCTATGGAGCTGGTCTTGTGTGTGCTAATTACCTGTGTATGTGCCCACACAGACACAGCATGGCATGCTACTCCCCTGCTCCCCACTCTTCCCTTATCCAAGATAGTAAATAGACATCTGCTGGAGACTGGTCAGATCTTGTACTGGACAGGAAGGTCAGGGAAGCAGACCTAAGAGAGTTGGAGCTGTTTGGAAACATGATGACTAAGTATTATGCAAACATTTAAAGAAATCATTTGCTGGGCAATGTATATTTGTTTGATCTGGAATTATTATTTAAAAAAATGTGAGAGTTTAATACTCCTTTGGTGACAGATTTCCTTAAATCCTGATACAAAGACAGATATTGGTTCACTAAACCATCCCATAACATTCCACACAGGAACCATCCCGAGGCATCTAATGAGAAATGATTTTATGGATGTGTGGCTTTTACCGATAGATTTTAGTCATTTCCTTCTTTTTATTTTCCAAGTGTGAAAGATTAAGGAGAATGAACAATCCTCGCCGAGTGTAATCACAGCGCGGCCAGAGTTCAGCAGTTCACCTGTATGTTTCCTTATTTAAAGAATACATTTTTAACTCCTTTGTTATTCAGGAAGTAATCAGGATGTCACTATGGAAATATATGAACGCAGAGGAAATGTAACAAGGGGAATAATCTAGCCAGAAATTTCAGCTGCATTCATTTTTATTTTATACAATAACAACATCCTAGATTCATCAGGAAAAAATATAATACGGGAAGGCGCTGTCATTACGTAAGTCATTGAAGTTAGGAAAACACCGATAAGTTTTACTGTGCACATTCTGTGATGCTGGATGGTGCTATATTATTTGTTCTTACTTTTTAGGGTTCAGTACACATGGGCAGCTACACAGGGAACCTTACCATGAGCACCAAATGATGCTGACAGTCGCCAAGTTCCAAGATGCACAGCAGCTCAGTAAAAGAAGAGAAAATAAAAACCGTACCCTTGCAATGGGGCTACCCCCGCACTGCAAGGGTTAAGTGTTTGTTTTTATATGGGGCTCAAATAAAGCAGATTTACTCATCTAATCCTCAGTCCCACCAGTGCCCACTGGGAAAGCTAGAATGGTCCCGCAGCCTATTCTCCCATGGGCTCTGGCAGACCAGTGTTGTCTAACGCAGATCCATTGACTTGCTTCAGACCTGAGGATGCTGAGCGACATTCAATACGGAGAAAGGAGGGGGAGAGAGGTGAGCGCTGACCACCATAGGACAGGAGCATCTGATGAGTAAATTTGCTTTCTTTGAGCCCTCTTGACAAAATGAGAACCATTACAAGGATACGTTTTTTAAATTCACGGAGTACTTCTTTAAAGCTGGCCATACACTGTATATGCTGGCATTACACTTGTAGATTTTTGTGTGAGACTCCATTGCCTTGATGGCTAGCAGTGAGGGGAGCTGGGTACTCAGTCATATGTCATTGCTAGAGTATGAAAGCATAACTGCAGCAAAAAATTCTGACAAGATAAAAATGAAGATAAAATAATACAACCAGCTTTAGTCCAGTGATTTTCGTCTCAGTATTTTTTTCTGCTTCTAAATGTGCTCAGTTTAATGCACAGAATTATTTAACTCTCAGCCCAGGTCATCTTGGACCGACCCCAGCCTCTGGCTAGACAGTGAAAGGAGAAGCAGCACAGCAATGAGCTCATCTCTCTGCCACTCTGCTTTCTGTTCCTATCAGCATGCTTCTTGGATCCAGCACATGAACTGATTGGCTCCTCGTGCTGCTTCTTCTTCTCATATTCCGGCCCAGCTTTACAGGGATTGCAAGAGACTAATATCAGGTCAAATTCAGGTACTTATAAAGCTTGCACGTTGTATTAATGATTACAGAGTTGCATTCATTCGTGTTTTTATATCTCCCTAAAACGTAGGTCTAAATTGGTTTTAGAACACAAAAATCAATTCAATATTTACCTTAACAGCGTTATGAAATTTTATTTCTAAATAAATGATCTCAGTTGTTTAAAGGAGAACTATGAGGTGAGTGATTATCACTCATCCTCATAGTTCGAGCCAACGTGTGACATTAAAACTGTCACACTTCATCTCTAGTAATCGTGAAGTGAGCGAACTGTCTGTCACCGCTACCCGCAGGGATTCCCCCCTCCCCTCTCCGATCCTCCAGGGCTGACTGGAAGGACAGACGGGAGAGGGGGCAGGCACAGCTGGCTCTGCTTCTAGATAGGCAGAGCCCACTGTCAATAAGCCAGTGTGGTGAATCTCGACAGTATTGCTATATACTGAGTTTTTGGGTCACAGGAGGATGCTAGTATATGTCCTCCTGTGACCCTAAAGAGAACTATGGGATAAAAAGTTTACCACATAGTTCTCTTTTAAAATAACTTTGATATTATATGCTGACTAAGGTAATATACGCACAAACACAGGACATATTATACTTATTTACTCTCTGCTCTGGAGCATACTGGGCCGTCCTTATTATGAGGCAGCCTGAGGCTGTTGCCTCAGGCGTCATCTCTTTGGGTCATGTGGGGATTGGTAGGCAGATCCCGTGGCTCCCCTTCTGGCCAGAATGTCTCAGTTTGCTAAGAGTCAGGGAGGGGAGATGTGTAAGGGCCATACACATCTCCCCTCCCAGCTCTTAACAATCTGGGATGCTCTGGCTGGCATCCCGTCCAGCTGCTGGCAACCAGTGACATCACTAGTTGCCAGGAGCTGAGTGGGATGCTCTGGCAAAGGTATTCTGTCAAGATAATATTGGTGTTGAAGTTGCCAGCTTCCTGAAAAAGCATTGTAACTCAAAGCAATAAAGGTGGAAGTTGGTGAAAGTTGTATATATATATATATATACTTTTTTAATTATTATTATTATTTTTCCCAATGCAAATACAAGGCAAATACACCAAATTATGAGAAAACAAATAGTCAGAATAAACTCGATAGTGAACATCAACATATCCTTATTTTAAGGGGTATCCACACTGTGATGTATGAATGCAACTGAAAATGTATATTTATTTTTGTATTTTTGTGACCGTATCAAATTGCACACATACTACCAAGATATAAGGAAATAGCCATACGTAGCACAGTTGCCATATGTATTGAACAAGAGCACTTTGTTGCAGAAAAGACAGGCAAAGGATTTTTCCATTTTGGACTGAATGGTATTTTAATCGACTAGTCTATTTGCAAATCAATTGAATAATTCCACTACCACAACCACCACCGTGTATATTCTAAATGATCACGCTATCTATGTAGAGCTAACTGATGTATGAATGGAAGAGGACTACCCTGGTGATAAGTTCGAGACATACTGTATATTAGTCATAGTCTATGGACACTTTAGATTTTACTCATGATTGTGATCTGACTGTGGAAATTTCAATTAGTTGGATAAGATTATGCTAGTTCCATTATCATCGCTATCACCCTACCAATTGACGTAACATAAGATTTTTTTGTTACGCTAATGAATATCATGGCGATCTTTGACCTACAAATGTTTGTCAAGAGTGGCTGGAGGAAAGGTGTACTTATACCACGTCTAGGAATAATCAGCTCATTCACAAGAAAGTCTTAGAACATAATGTGATAGTATGGATGACCCTTCTTTAATCTAAGACGTGGTGCCATGGTCTGTTATAGAATAGATAGCCAGTCTAGGTCAATGTGCCAATCCAGTCCGTAGATTAATCTTTGTGATAAGCTTTCAGGGCTGTGGTCTATTACAGTCTATCTACATCATTTCTATTACTAGTCATATGTCCATTGCATGTCTTCTTTGCTTTATTTCATTATGACCTTTGTTGAATGTATGTATTCACGTACAGTCATTTGTTTATTTATTGTGCCTATGCGTTTTAGCATGAGAGGGGAGGGCATGCGTAGACACCAATGTACCAGTTTATCTCATGAAAAACAACACCCATTGGACAAAGTTTTTCTTTAACTTACCTGATCTAGCAAGATCAAGCAACTGGAATGACATTTGTGGGTGTTTACATCTATCAAAGTGTTTGAAGAACTGTCTCAGTCTGCATTGTCATATAACAAACATTTGGATTCATACTAGCACTGAAAAAAGGATAGTGTGAGAATAAAAGACGTTTGAATTTGGCTGCTTGTCAGGGGGGCAATACACAATGTGCTTATTTAAGAAACTTTGGGGTTGATTTATTAAAGGAGGAGAGCACGTTCACTTTTCAAGGGAGTTTTGACTTAGCAAATGTGGGGAAGCTATGCTGATTTCCATCATCCAATCATGTGCTCGAAAAAAATAATTTTTTTCCAGTTTCCTTGCACATGATTGGGTATTCTCCGCAAAGTAAATTATCACCTTATTCACTAAGCTAAGTAAAAATGTCCTTTTAATGTGAACATTTTATTTCAGAGTAAACATGCTTTACTCTAATTCTAGTAATTATAATAGTCTAATTCTATATTCCTTGAGGAAAGTTTCACCATGGCCATTCAACTGGGCTCTGGCATCAACTACCCTAATATTTTACGTTAAAGGCTGCTCTATTATTGGACTTAATTATTAAAAGTACCAAAATGAAGAAGTGCTCTATTTATCCTTAATTACACATTAGTGCATGCCCGGTGATGCAAAGAATTGTTGTTATTTGCAACAAGATATTGCTTATAGAAGCCAATAATTTTTAAATTGAAGCTTTAGATAACTAAAATACAATACAATGTGCCACTTATTTATTATCATTATAATTTTTTTATCACGTGTATTATAAATATTATTATTGATTTTATTATTATCATCATTTTTATCGTTGTTATTATTATTATTATAATTCTTATTATTTTTGTTGTTGTTATCATTATTAAATTAACAGAGATCTAGCTATATTTGGCCAGATTCACACCTGGGCGATCCGTGACCGCGTGGCAATCGTGCACAAAACCACGTGGATGGCTGCCTGGTTATGGAATCGCACACCACCGCCGATCACGCTGTTGGGGCCATTATTTTCGAATGGCCCCCCAGTCACCCCAGGCAGATCGTGCGATTTTCCCTGCCACTATACCGCACGTGCAATTGCGCACGATCGCAGTTTAAAAGACCGTGCTGTGCGTGTCCCCAGAAAAGGTAAATGTAGCTTTCTTTTTTCAGCGATTGCTGCTCGGACATAACCCCTTTGAAATCAATGGGGTCGCGCGGCAATCTCTGCGTGCACGCGCACACGATCGTGCGGTCCCGTGAAGTCTGCACCAGCCCTTTATTTTCTCCCAAATTATCCTAGAAATAAAAGATTTTTAACAAAGTAATACTAATCCCAGTGTTCGCGATTTGGTAGCAGTAGAGATGATTTTGGTAGCAGTGGAGATGATTTTGGTAGCAGTGGAGATGATTTTGGTAGCAGTGGAGATGGTAATGAGATACCTGGAGTACCTACAAAAAGTTATTTGCGGGCTGCTCTGCCCCTTAGTTTTTTAGAGAGGATTAAGTTCAGAGTTCATTGTTTTGCCTGTCATTCTGGAGATTAAATAGTTTAGTTAGGCTCCTACTGGCCATGTAAGTGACTCTCTATTTATTGACTTGTCTAGAACAATTATCAAAGCCTGCAAACGCAATCGACACCCTGCAAACAAAAAGCCCATTATATTTGTAGTTGTGATAAGACTTACATGGGACTTCTATCTTTGTTATGATTGATTAAGCAGTTAAATGGTTTAGTAGTACACTGTAAAGCATTATGATCTTTGTGGAAGCATTCATTAAACAAAACAATCTTCTGCATTGATTTAGATACAGAGAACAATTGTGGACGTATAAATTACCGTTAATTAGGATTAATAAGGAAATCATTACAGTGATTGAATGTTACTGAGATATACCACTAAA
>NW_017306621.1:517882-593486 GCF_000935625.1 Nanorana parkeri | reverse complement strand
TCATGGGCATTTCCTCTCTACTGAGCATTATTTGGTTTTCAGGGAAATCAGCCAAATTTATGAAACTATAGTCAATTAATAGCCACAGAGATGCAAAATAGAGAAAATTAAGGGGAAGGAGCTCAAGACCACAGCAGTAACATGGACACTATTAGTAGAAGAGATGAATGATAGCACTTCTGAGACCTCTTATGGGAGATAGTGCAATTCTCTTGTTATGACTTGACACATTGATTCTTATACAAGGGCTTATTCACATCTGAGCACTGAAAACCACAGGACAAAAAGACTTGTGGTTTTAAAAGTGCGGTTTTGAGTGTGGCAAAGGAGTCCATGGAGGATGTTAACAGCCAGGCTTTTCAATACCTGTTGCCAATGCATCAAAGCACATGTTTCATGCAGTTGATGTCACATACATTTTGATGCATTGACTTATGTGGGTCTCATAACGCACTAAAATGCAAAAAGAAACCAGACCTGTGGTATTTTTGAAAATGCACTGCAGTGCTGAGATGAGAATAGACACTATCTTTATTTTGGGGAACCCTCACCCATGTATTTTAGCGCCTCGGAACGCATTCGTTAAAACCCAGCGGAGTAAATGTGCCCACCAAAAACACACCAGAAATGCAGCAGGAAGCATTTTGGGAATGCAAAGCATGTAACTAAAGATATTTGAATTGAACAGTTGAATTAAATGATCCAGTTCTCATACACTGTTATCACGCAGTTCACTGCTGCTGCCAAATTGCTCAGATATGAGCTAGCCCAAGCACCTGCAAAACATAAAAGCATTGCATTTGCACCATTTTTTCTTCTCCTAGTAGTTGCTTTTTCATCAACACTAAGGACTTTAATAATGGTGGCACTAGACAAATTCTCCTTACTGCACAGCCTGCAAATGCGAATCTACAATATAACTAGCAGCAACAATTCAGAAGTCTCCTTCTGTACATCTGATGTCAGCTCTTCCTGACTAACAATGTCACAGGGGGTATAGGGTTAGAGTTAACAGTAACCTCTGCAACCCCTAAAGAACTCCAGGTTGTAGATAAATGAACCCTTGCATTGGAGTTACCCTCCGCACTGCAAGGGTTAACTGCTTGTTTTGGTCTAGGGATGGAAATAAAGAAGATATACTCACACGATCCCTGGTCCTGCCTGGCTGCTAGACCGGTTCCCACAGCCTCTTCTAACCCAGGCTCTGGCAGTCTAAGGATACGTGATGTCATCACGTCTAATACGGTGAGCGCACAGGAGAGTTTGCTGTCTGGAGATCAGTGTCCCTGGTTAGCTGGTAACCAGGGACGCCGATCTCTCTGCAAGTGGCCGGAGCCAGCTGTAACATCACGGCTGGCTCCGCCCAGCTGTCAGAAGCAGGCTGTCGGCCGGCTTCGGCTTTCAGCGCGGCTCAGTCGAGCCGAGGCATATGCGTTCGGCTCGACTGAGCCACTCGACCAAGTTCGGGAGCTGTATGGGCTATAGTGAATAGCCCGTACAGCAGCCCTTCGGTTCTACTGAACCAAAGGGGTCCTGGGGCCGAAGCTAGCCAAAGGATCGGCCGAAGCTATGGCTAGATTCTTCGGCTGCTTCGTGAATAGACCCCATAGTGATCGATATCTGTTATCTTCACATACACACAGATTTTCTATATTTAAATTGTCCCCCTGTGTGTCCCATTGACTACTAATGCATAGGGGCATTTCTCTTCCTTCACCATCAACCTCCTTTAGATGATAGTCATTGGGAAGTAGAATAACTCCTTACATTGGTGGTCAGGGGTAGAAGAATGCCCCCTTACATTGGTGACCAGTAGAAGGAAGAATGTCCCCTGTGGTCGGTGCACACTTATGTTGGTGATCGGTGGAAAGGAAAATTACTAATGACTAGTTACTACAGTGTAGGGGAAAATTCTGCTGCCACTGACCACCAATGTAAAGGGGCATTCTTCCTCCTATTGATCGCCAAATAAGGGGGCATCCTTTCTCCTACTTACCACCAATGTAAAGGGGTATTTTTCCTTCAACTGACCACCAGCATAAGGGGAATTCTTCCTCCTACTGACCACCAATGTAAAGAGGCATTCTTCCTCCAACTGACCACCAACATAAGGGGATGAGGCCGGCTCAGTGGAGCGGAGGCATATGCGTTCGGCTCGACTGAGCCACTCGACCAAGTTCGGGAGCTGTATGGGCTATAGTGAATAGCCCGTACAGCAGCCCTTCGGTTCTACTGAACCAAAGGGGTCCTGGGGCCGAAGCTAGCCAAAGGATCGGCCGAAGCTATGGCTAGATTCTTCGGCTGCTTCGTGAATAGACCCCATAGTGATCGATATCTGTTATCTTCACATACACACAGATTTTCTATATTTAAATTGTCCCCCTGTGTGTCCCATTGACTACTAATGCATAGGGGCATTTCTCTTCCTTCACCATCAACCTCCTTTAGATGATAGTCATTGGGAAGTAGAATAACTCCTTACATTGGTGGTCAGGGGTAGAAGAATGCCCCCTTACATTGGTGACCAGTAGAAGGAAGAATGTCCCCTGTGGTCGGTGCACACTTATGTTGGTGATCGGTGGAAAGGAAAATTACTAATGACTAGTTACTACAGTGTAGGGGAAAATTCTGCTGCCACTGACCACCAATGTAAAGGGGCATTCTTCCTCCTATTGATCGCCAAATAAGGGGGCATCCTTTCTCCTACTTACCACCAATGTAAAGGGGTATTTTTCCTTCAACTGACCACCAGCATAAGGGGAATTCTTCCTCCTACTGACCACCAATGTAAAGAGGCATTCTTCCTCCAACTGACCACCAACATAAGGGGAATTCTTCCTCCTACTGACCACCAATATAAGGGGCATTCTTCCTCCTTCTGATCACCAATGTTAGGAGGCATTCTTCCTCCAACTGACCACCAACATAAGGGCAATTCTTTCTCCTACTGACCACCAATGTAAGGTGGCATTCTTCCACCTTTTGACACCAATGTAAAGGGGTATTCTTCCTCCTACTGACCACCATTGTGAAGAGGCGTTCTTCCTCCTATTGACCACCAATATAAGGGGCATTCTTCCTCCTAATGACCACCAATGTAAGGGAAATTCTTCCTCCTACTGACCACCAATGTAAGGGGGCATTCTTCCACCTACTGGCACCAATATAAAGGGGTATTCTTCCTCCTACTGACCACCAATGTAAAGAGGCGTTCTTCCTCCTACTGACCACCAATATAATGGGCATTCTTCTTTCCTACTGGCCACCAATGTAAGGGGCACACTTCCTCCAAATGAACATCAATATAAGGGGAATTCTTCCTCCAACTGACCGCCAATGTAAAGAGGCATTCTTCCTCCTACTGACCACCAATATAATGGGCATTCTTCCTCCTACTGGCCACCATTGTAAGGGGCATTCTTCCTCCACATGACCATCAATATAAGGGGAATTCTTCATCCTATTGACCACCAATGTGGATCATTCTTTCCTCCTACTGACCACCAATGTAAGGGGCATTTTTCCTCCTACTGACTACCAGTCGGGCCATTGGGCCTGTGTGATAAAAATATGGTAATTAGGACGTTCTTTTCCCTTTCTGGGGGGCCCCATACAATCTTTTTTTTAAGAAATAAATTTAGGGGACCCCTACAAATTTTTCTATGCAGCCCTGTTGTAATCAAAGTTACACCGTCGGGCCAAAAGATTGTCTCTCAAATTTAACAAATTCAGAGAAAGTATTGATTGGCTAAGTTGGATTTTTCTGGGCATTTCTCACTGTTTTGACTCAAGAATCTCCTTCTACTCTGCCCTCCTTACAGATTACCATACATGTAAGGACATTCTTTCAACAGTCGGATTACCATATGATGATTATGGTGTGGTTAAGATGATGAGGATGGAATGGTGGCTACTACGGAAAAAATAACTATTTGAAGCAATATGTCGGGGTTAACTGAAAAGGCAGAAACAACAAGAACAGTGAAAGCAGAAGTACAAATAAAAAAATTCTTGTGAACTGCAAAGTGAAAGCAATATAGTCTTCAACAAATGTACTCAAAGCTAAATTTCTTGTGATAACTATGTAATCTGATTTATAGGCTGTAAAATACCTGAGCACAATACTACAAATAAATGGCTGACAACACAGGATTTAGACATTCCCGATTTACACCTACTCACCTATTTAGTAAACCTGCTCACTAATGAATATAGCAAATAGCCATGATAATCCATTTAGCACATTGGTTTCTAAAAACTGTTGCCTTAAATGTATCCTAATTCAAGAGCAGAACTAATTACAGTACATAAAGGGGGGCCCAAAGACTGATAAGGGTTCACTGGAACATAAATCAATTGAACATAAGAGGCAATCATTCAAGTGCACATTTGAAAATAAGTGAATCTAAATGTTCCCTGGCTTTGAATTTCTTGTTATTTTACTTACCGTAATTCACTTTATTATTATTCATTTAAATAAAAGTCCAGATTTCCCCAGATTGTGGAAAATCTCTGTGGTCACTCAGCGATCTTTCCTGTAGTTTCACACAAAAGAGAACATTCTATGCAAATCATGTGTGCCACAGCCTTACATTGGGGGAAGGAACCAACAATATTTATCAAGCCAGATAGATTTTTCACTGCCCACCCCCAAACTCAAAATCCCAGTTGCCAGGTAAAAATGACAATATTCAAACCATTGTTTTCCGTGAAGATTCTCAACTTCTTTAGTAAATCAGCCTGATGGTGTGACAATGCCACTCGTTTACCTGTCAGATCTCTCACTGCCCACCCTTAAAGTAAACCCAAAGTCACAATTGCCAGGCAGAAATGCTAAACATGGTGTCACTTGTCTATCTGTCAGATCTCTCACTGGCCACCCTTTAAGTAAACCAAGGTCCCAGTTGCCAGGCACATATACTAATCATGGAGTCGCAGTGCCACTTTTCTACCTTGCTGTGCATTATGAGCATGCATGTGTGCTCAATTACTTATTTAATGCATACCCAATGATAATGCTTATGGCCAAACTGTCTTTGCTAATGCATCTTATGACCTGAAAAATACATGAATCTCAACAAGGCCTCCCCTCTCCACCCAATAAAAGTATTATCAGCACAAGTATGGCTTCTCACAACACAAAGAAGTTAATGGAGCCTCACCTTTACCATGCACATAAAAAGCAATAATAAGAGCACTTCAATCACATTTATGTCTTCAGTGTACCAATTTATTGTGGCCCAAATAGCTCTTATTGAAGAGAAATGCTTCTCTTTCCGATGTCAGAAAAAAAGATTAGGACAACAAGCTTTTAGAAATACAATCAGACGAATTCCGTCTTTTTAACTAGTCTGTTAAACACGGGAGCTACCAACACAAATATTTAACAATAGTCTTTACCTTGGCCATCAAAAGAAAATTTATAGGCGGCTTAAATGTCCCTTTTCAATGAATTTCTCGGGTTATGGGCTCTACAATTGTGGTTTATTGCCAATTGCTCTACATCTGACAGGAATGAGATGGAGGAGATTAACTCGCTGTCCCTGTAAAGTTGTTTAATCTACGCTTCAGCTCACTCAGGAGAGAAGCCCTGTCTCGGAGGCTGAAAGACTTACCTATAAACAAGGTTAGCTATTTTTACACAAACTCATGAATCACTGGGCCTGAAACACTCTCTGGGCGGCTGCCAAGCTTTGTCACTGTTGGTTAATTTTTGGAGAAATGTTATCACAGCATGCACTAAACAATTGAAGCACAAAAACCCCTCACAGTTTAGTAGTCCAAAGAGGAAGGATGTAATCTTTTAAACAGAGATAGATTGGTGTGACATGGAATTAAACAGGAAGTCAGCCCCGCACAATTGCTTGATATGTGCATTCTTTGTTACAAAATTGGACCTGCAGATATGCTAGGGTTGGAAGTCTACATTGTAGTGCTCACTGAGGTTCTTATCACTGTAAGTGCTTTAAAAGACTCTATGTATGTCTACTCTATTAAAATGCATTGGAGAAAGTTCACCTAAAACTAACTTCTGATTTTAGAAAAAGAAAATAATCAGAGATATAAGTAGGCTGCCATTACTGTCCTCCTTCTAAAATGTGCAATTTGCATGGGACAGTAAAAGGTCAAAATGGCGGCTTTCAAGGTGCCACACGAGCACAACCAGAATAAACACTTCAATTATTTTAAAATTCCAACATTTTATTATATAATCAGATAAAATCTATAAAAACACTCCAATGGCATCATTGCTTGCTCAAAAGTACTCCGTGTGCATACATTTGTTACATAACATTGTGTAACAAAGTTATGCACACAGAGAACTCATGAGCAAATAATGATGCCATTGGAGTGTTTTTGTAGATTTTATCTGATTACGTAATAAAATGTTGGAGTTTTTAAATAATTGAAGTGTTTATTTTTTGGATGTGCTCATGTGGCACCCTAAAAGCCCCCATTTTGAGCTTTTGCTGTCACTGGATACATAGGGGAAAGTGCATTTTCACTCAGGGGCCATCTAAGCACAAACAGAGCAATTTGCAAGAGGGACATGGAGCATCTCTGCCTGCAGGACTTTCTGAGACACTGACTTCATTTGGTGAA
Organism: Nanorana parkeri; assembly: GCF_000935625.1. Classification (NCBI taxonomy): domain Eukaryota; kingdom Metazoa; phylum Chordata; class Amphibia; order Anura; family Dicroglossidae; genus Nanorana; species Nanorana parkeri. The sequence continues at coordinate 586,883 of NW_017306621.1, read as the reverse complement.
AGATTATTGGCAGGATTGGCCAAAATGCATCTAGCGTTGATGTCCTTTTATCTGACATGCTGCACTAAAAGCGTAAAGATTGGATCAAGTTTGGGTGGCTTTTTGGGACTTGTTGTACAATCTACTATTTTGGATCACCTGACTTGCCGGGCAGTGTATGCTAAACAGGATCATCTAATCACAATTGTATGGGGATGTCACACACTCCCGTTCGGCAATTTTTGTCACATTTTTGCAGTGTGACTTTTTGCAATCCATGTGTATATCTTCCAGCCTTGTACTTTGGCACACTTTACAAACAAATATAAAGCAGTGGGTCTCATTCAGTATGTACAACTAGCACTCAAAGAGCCCCTCTTTATAACAATGTTACATTTTTTTATTTAATATGACACCATATCAGTTAAAGAGCCTCTGCTTTCCTTAAATCAAATGTAAGTTTTGCCTATTCAGAGTAAACAAGCAGATGTGCTTTACCACCGAGAGTTCAATAGCTCAAGTTGGAAATTTCATACACAAGCAGTAACTCATACCTTATCGGATGGCTTCATAAAGGTGACACCTGAGAAAGACCGAAGCCTGATTATGGTGCTTTAATGTATAGTGGCACATGAACACATCATGCAGGAATAGTTTGAACTGCACTGCTAATGGGGCCACCGTTAATACTTGTAGAAAAATGAGTGCCACATCCAGACAGTTCCCTGATAAGAGATAGCATCCTAACAAATGCATCTCCATGCTGGACCACTGCTATGGGATCTCCAATAGATATGAACAGGGCTTTACTGGTATATAAAAATATACAGCATGTTGAGCTGCAGCATGTTTTGGAGGGTAGGAGTTGTATCTAAATAGACTGATCTGAGCACTTTCTAGACAGATGAAGCAATCTATAATTAGAAGTACATGGTATGAGGCTTTCAACTGATGGCACTTGCAGACAAGGGAAAGAAATAAGTCATATAGAGATTTTATACAATTTTAAGGGTTAAATCATATGGTTGAACAAAAGTTTTAAGGATTCTCTAAAGCTAGTTTTTTTACCCTTCAACATCTACCCAGTTGTAGATAAACTGAATTGTTAAAACAATATATAATGTAGATATGCACACATAGATAGAATAACACATGCAAATATGTATATAAAATTGTGTCTGAAAAATTGAAAGCAAGAGTCTAAAATGCCCGCCAACATGTCAGGAGTTAAACTGGCCATCATGGCTAGCCTTATCTATGGACAGCTCACTTTCAAATCTTACTGACAAACCCAGTTTAAACATTAGCACAGTTAAATGACTAATTATCATCTAAGAGTAAACTTTATCTGACTTTCATACCACAGAAGCGGATCAATATACCTCTCGGTGACAGTTGTAGAAGGACAATAAGACTGTCTGCAGGTTGTAATTTTGTAAATTAATTGCCAAGAATTGTCTGCTGTATATCTCTGAGGGCATTTAAAGTAATAAACAAGAGTGAATATCAGTATTAGTTTATTAGGAATTCCAGAGCTACTGACTTTTAATGGATAGCACATTCTTCCCTGCGCGGAGGAGCTGTACTTACCATTTGCCAGATTCATCCTGACTTTATTACAGATTGATCTCTGCACCAATTGCTGGTCTGCCTAATTTATTAAGATATGCATGTACGTCAACTGGTTCGTGTGTGAACAACTAATTCACACCCTCATCATATTTACTATGCACCCTCATATAGTGTGCACTGCTACCATTAAAAACCTTCACTTGCAAGATGTCCTAGTGGAACCCTACTCATTCATGATGCCGTGGCACCCTGGGGTGCCTCCTGCATTCCTCTGGGGTGCCTCAAAATGTTTCTGCCCGCACCATGCCTTTCCATGGTGCGGGCAGACTTCTGATGTGAAGTGGGAACTCTGATGTGAAAGGGGGGATTCTGATATGAATGGAGGGGACTTGTGATGAGAAGGGGGCTCCTAATGTAAAGGGGCACTCTCTTGGGAAAGGTAGGATTCTGATGTGAACGAGGGGGGCTCTGATGTAAAGGAGGGCTCCTGATTTCAAGGAGGGACTTGAAGGGGGTACCCTATTTTTTGCATATTTTTCTTGGGGTCCCCAAACCAAATCTGCAATAAGCGTCTGGTTTGGATTTTGGTGGGGCTACAAATCTTTTTTACATTTAAGTTTTTTAATTTTAGTCTGGGGTGCCTCAAGATTTTGCATACTTTTAAAAGGCGCCATAACTGTCTTAGTGAACCACATACATGTGCGCGTTAGTGTGGTAGTAGTGTTGGTAGGGTATCGTACTGCGTGTGTACGTAACTTTGCATGTATGCACCGAAGTTTACATACCAGATGGAGTAAAACATTCCATATGTTGGTGCTGTGGGCTAATTTCTATATTAGCAGCCCTTGTAGATTTCATGACCCCAGGAGATCTCCCCGATCAGTGGTGCTCCCATGACAGTCATGGCTCTTTTGTGAGTCAACCTTACTGCTCTTCTTGCTGGAGAGCATTCTCTATATGTTCCTATGGAGAATCCACAACGAAGCTGCTGACACCATTGTGTTGTGTCGCCAGGCCTAAATTGCACAAGATCACCTTACAGCAAAGCCCTGGTTGTCACTGCAGGACTAGCAGAGGGAGCAATATGTCTTCGCCAGGGTCATGGGTCCAAGCCGTACCCAATTCTAACCAAGATGAAAAGAACTTTTGTTTGGTAGAATTTCTCATTAAACTGCAGATATAATCAGAATGAACACATCACTATTCTAGTAAAACTTAGAGAGGACTTGTTTTGCTTTTCTCTTATTTCTGAAAGGCTGTAAAAGCATTTCTTTTTAACAAGGAACGAGAAGTGGATGGTGGATAACCACTGGTGTGAAAGGTTGGCGCTTTATGCTTCCTTTATTCGTAATACTGTGGCACAGTACAGGTCACAAAGTCAACAGGAAAAGTCTGTCACTGTCTACAAGCAGGCCCTAAACCGTAAAAATACTCTGTAAATGTATAGACTCAGGAAGCCTGGGGCACATGAGAGACATTACCAAAGAACATTTCATAACCAGACACAATCTGTCTCTAACCATCGTACACCAGCTGTGTAATACATTACTTAAAGACACACTGAAAACATGAACTTAGGCTGTTTACTTATGATTCTCGTCATTTTATAATCATATTAATCATAGTGTTTCGAAATGTACTATGTAAAAGCAGCAAATAATATTTCATATAGTAAGCCATGAGGAACTCTCTACAATAGTTTGCCTGGACTGGTGTCTAAGCAGTTAAATGCAGCACTTCCTATATGGTCAGCTTTTACCAGCCAATGAAAGCATAGTCAAAATCAGTAATCACTGACCTCTGCTCTAAGACAATTTAAGAAGCTCTCAGAGAGAGAACCGCAATTAAGCAAAAATAAATTTTATTTAAATGCTGTCTAACGTTTTAATTACATAAAGAATGTCACAAAGGGAAAAGCCACTGCTGTTCCCTGTTGTTTTAGAAAAGCCAACATGCTCTTTTGAACCAGCTATAAAATAAAGATAAAATAAAGATAAAATTACCAAACCAAAATATTATAGTTTCTCATGTAAGAAAAACTCTGAATTGTAAGAGGTATCAAAATAAAATCATGCATTGTTCAAGGCAAATCTTATTACTAATGCTGGAACATTATTATACTATGAGGGCCGGTGCAGACCTGGGTGATCCAGAACGCGTGTCCCAGGACCGCGCGACCTTGCATTATTGCACACAGCGATTGCCGCGCAGCCCCATTGATTTCAATGGGGTTACATCCACACGGCATGGAAAGTACTTGCTATTGAATGGCAGTGTTTGTCATTAAAATGGACATTTGCTGAGTCTATCTGCTTGGTGTGCTGGTGACATCCTTTACCATTTCATATGTTTTCACGGTGCCTCCGTGGTCACTGCGAGCACCCATTCATCTATACCATTGTCCAGTAGATCCGGTAAGGAGTGCAACAAGATATACATATTTTTTACATCCACACGGCAATCGCAGAAAAAAGGTACATTGTTTTAGCCACGATAGTGTTCGCTCGCACGGGCGCAATCGGGTGCCAGTAGAAAATAATGGCACCGCCTGAGCAATTGGCGGTGGTGGGCGACTCCGTTACCGCGTGGCAATTCACACGGTATCGTGCATGATTGCCACGCAGTCACGGATCACCCAGGTTTGAACCTGGCCTGACTATAAGGAAGAACCCGGTGCTCTATTCCTGAAATAAGGGAGAACAATCATCTATGCCTCCAAGAGAAAGACAGGGATCAGCTATGCCTAAATACCAGATACAGTAATTTCCCAATTATCCGGTTGCTTGGTGCACACTAAAAAAATTTGTTAGCAACTAAATTTATTTAGTTGATAACAAAATTCTTTGTTTACATCTTGCTGCTGGCTGGCGGCTAGATTCCACAATCAGCAGCAGAATGTAAACAATGGGGAGATATGGTCAGCCTGCTATTGGCTATTGTAAATTGCAATAGCCAATAGCAGGCTGGCTATTGTGCCCGCCCACTGAGCAGAGGAGCAGAACTGAGAGAGAAATTTCTCTCTGAGGTCCGCTCCTCTGCTTGGTCGGCAGGGTTTCAGTAGCCAGTCTGCTACTGGCTATTTCAAATTGCAATAGCCAATAGCAGGTTGTCAATTGTTCCCACCCGCTGAGCAAAGCAAAAGACCTGAGAGAGAACTTTTTTAATTGCAATCTGGCTATTGGTCCCGGCTGCTTACATTCACCTGTCGGCTGTGGAAGCTAGCTGGCAGGTGAATGAGGCTGTGGGGGATGCGGGGCGCTGCAGGGGATTGTTGCTTGAGAGTTACTATTACCTCTCAAGCAACCAGAAACTAAAGTTATCCGGCATCTACCAATCCCTGTGGGTGCCAGATAACTGGGAGTTTACTGTATATGCAATTACGTTTGAACAGTTGTATTAGTATATATATTGGTGACTAGTAACTTTGGAATCAGATCACAAACCCATGCAAATATTCATAAAGACAAAGTTTGAATTTGCCCCAACTAGTTTACAAAGCACAATGTTATACTTAAAAAAATGACTCTTATTGGCACCCATACCAACACTAGTATCGGTATCAGTGCACCCCTACTGTAAACTGTGATGTACATGATATAATCCTGACCAAACGTTTTATTGTCTCAGCAGTCGCTATTAGCTAAGTAGTCCCCAAATGTTTCAGTGAAGTTCTTCTTTAAGGCTCAGAAAAGTGTTAGCTCTCTGTGCAGAGAATTGTGTATTGAAAGAGTTTCCCTAAAAGAATAATCATTTTTTCTCAGGTTTATGTGCATCTGTGAGACCCTCACTTGTGACACAGTAATTACCAAGTATTTTGTGGGTAGAAGTACTGAGGCATACTTTATATGTACAGTGTTGACTTCAAGTAAGCTCAGACTATTTAACCATGCCCCTTTAGGCTTAGCCTAATATTCACCACAATGTTGTCATACTTTTTGCCAAGGCATATACCATCTGCACTCCATGGTGTCCCTCATCCTCATAGTAGAATGTATCACCAGCACACAATGGTCAAATCTTCATTAAGTGATCGTTTTATTGATGCAAACACATCTTGTCACATTTCAGAGCCACTCAGGGTCCCTTCATCAGGTATGGAGCCTCATTCTCAAGCTCAGAAGTGGTTTGAGGCCCTATTGCTTATCTGCAGCAGAAGAAAAACAGGAGCCCAGTGTGGCTCTGCTGTCTACTGCATTCTAATCAGATCTACCGGTCTGTTCTTCAGGCAGTCCTGATAGGAAGCTCAGTGTTAGGCATATATTAATGGATGTGCATTTACATCTGATTGCCTCCAAGTCCATCTAGGTCCTAAGAAAAACTGGAAAAGAGTTTCTCATTTCTTTAACCTATACGTGGTGGATTGGCAGTAAAAGATGTAAACAGATGCATGCCCAGTTACATGCGCCTGCCCATAAACGTAACATGGGTCCGTTAAGCTCCGGTTTTTTCCTCCATTACAAGATGGAGAAAAACACTGGACGGACAGGGATGCCACAAAGTGACATGTGTTCTGTTCTATTCTGATTCAGCAGGAGATCTCTTCACACAGAATTACAAATTCAGGTAAAATAGCTCCCATCTATTTATTCCAACTGCATTATTTCAACATTATAAAGAGCTTACTTTAGAAAGTCATATTTCTTTCCACCCGAGATTGCACAAAAGTAAAGGGAAGGATAAGTGAATAGCCCTTAATAACAACTATCATACAGCTGTCCTGGGCAGTTTCGAAATGCTTGCAACAAGAAAATCAAAAAGCTTATTTGTCAACCACAAGCAGTTCCCTTTTAATGTTCTACAAACCATCATGTGCCCTTTTTCCAGGCTGTGGAAAGTGTTATCTTAAGCAGCTTTTTTTTCGGGCAGGAAGTTATGTTTATCACTTCCCCTCAGTCACAGTGCTTCTAGAACTTCAACACAAGAGTTCAGATTGCATCAAAACACTAAGTTCTTGTGTATTTAATGCATCAAAGGAGTGGACTCCAAGGAGTTCATATCACTTCACTGCATGTGCAGTCATGTAGTAAAACAAGGTCTATCTTAAAAGTGCCAGGATTCTGGTTTACCCTTTAAGTCCGGAAAATGTTATCAACAGATAAACATAAATATATAAATAATTATATTACCCATCCTGTGTGGTGGTTGCATATATTTTTTTTTTTTGGGGTATTTTCCCTTAATTTTCACCTGGTAATATGAGAAAAACACACTTCCTCTCCCTTCGTCGCCACACTCACTCATTCACTGTATCTATGGAGGGAGTCATGATTGTCACACAGACAGGGCTTCAAACATGTCTGCCTTTGTTCATTTCCATAATACCTGTATGGTGTATCCATAGGATTAGTAGTTCATAAAATCAAATTAAAGAAGAACTGAGGCCAAAACTTTTTAAGGACCCTTTTCTACCTGAAAAACTCACAGGCGAATCTAATCGGGAGCCCAATTTAACTCTATAGGCAGCAAATGTAAATAGACGTGCACGTGTTTACATATGGTTGCCATTGACTCAGGTGAGAAAAAAAAACGGAGGAAGTTTGCATCCTTCTCCATTTTATAGGACCTAAACGTGACTGAACAGAGGTAATAGGATGTAAACAGACACATGTCTGTTTACTTCAGACTGTCATAGACATAACATGATATCTCACATAACATAACCTCAAGATGGAGGAAAAAACTGAATGGACATGGATTTAACAAAAGTGACATCCATTCCATACTGCTCTGATCAGCAGGGAATCTGTGCAAGGATTCCCTGCTGAGCAAAGCAGACAGGCACCCATGGCCGGATTTCCTACAAGGCCAACCAAGGCCCGGCCTGGGGCAGCAGGGAGTAGAGGGGCAGCATTGGTGTGGAATTCCTATCTCCCGATGCCCAGGACATGCAGTTCCGGGTGCTGGGTGGGTAGTTGTTTTCTACATTTAGCAATGCTTTGGGCAAGGAATGATAAATGTACAGTTTGCCTATTGAACAATTTCCCATCTATTTTTGTTCTGAAGACTTTTTAAGATCGTTTTTGCTGTCTTCTCAGTTCATAGGAACTCTTTTTGTAGGGATTTATTTATCTTTTAAATTAGAAATGTGAAAACCTCTTAAGCAGAGGTTACCTTTAATTAAAACCAAGTGACAAAATGACCCGTGGTAGGCCCAGAGTTGTATGGTTAACAGAAGGTATAAGCTTGACATGACTTCTCTTGTAAAGGTTGCACTGGGTGCCGCCCCTCCTGCATTCTGAGCCTCTCTATTAGTCAGTAAGTTTTCCTATGACACTGAAGGACTAATGGGAAGGATCGGGAACCTACAGGGTGGAACCAAGCTCAGCATTTACAGGAAACATTGAGCTTTGCACAGGACTAGACGCCCATATCTCTGTATCCACTGATCATTTTGACAGGTGGATTTACTCTTTCAGCTTAGAAAAGCAGTTTTAGCATCATAAAAAAAACTTATTGAAAATATGTGATAGTTTCCCTTTAAAGGTTTATTTTGCCTTCATAACTCTGGAGGGTTTCACTTCTTGTTTCCTTTACAATTTACTGTTTCTGATTGTTACGGTTTGCTTATTGCTTATTGCTTATTGCAGATTAAAATAGAAACATAAAGCTTGCAAAATAAATGAAAAAAGTATTGTATTCTTTGAAGTTTTCAGTGGCCATTAGCTCTAAGTGTACCTCTAGAATCCATCAGTCACTGAAGCCTATGGAAGAAACCACCTACTTGGTGCACCATTTACTTACATAGTTGTGTTTCTATTCTCTTTAAACTGTTCAGGAGGGAAATGTGCCCCCATTAGAATGATTAATATTGCTTCCCCTTGATAGTGGGCAGTAAGAATGTCTTGGAGTAACATTGCCTCCTCTTGGCCCATCCCTCATTTTTTACTTTTTTGAATGCAGACATAAGAATGGATGCTGGAATGCATGCACTTTCTAATGCCCTGTTTGAGTCTAAAGTCAAATTTCACTATCTGTGTTCTCTACTGGAATTACTCAGCATCAACATTAATATGATTGTTAGATAGGAGGCCAGACACATAATCTAGCTTTTGCACTGTCAAGATATCCTCTTTCTTCATGACATCCTTACATTGTTGTAGACCTTCCTTATCATCTTCCACCTACGCCTGTGCGGCATCTTCAATATAAGTCATGCACAAGAACACATACCTCCAAACGTCCTGAGATGAGAAAGAGGGACTCCTTCCAGTGCAATGTACATAGACAATGGACACACCCCTGCCACGCCTCCAGTTATGCAAACCATTAAAAAACTATATGCCAAAAATGATTGGTTAGGGGCCAGTTCACACCAATTACTGTGTGTTCCAGAGCGGTAGCTACTGGAAAGTACTGTAATCGCACACTAAGCTCCGCCCTTCGTTCTGGGGCGGCAGGGGGCATGGCGGTGCATTGAAGTCAATACAGTGCGATCGGACGCGCAGCAAAACATTGCCTGCTTTCCGGTCCAGTGCAAACGCAAAAAATGCTGTATTTTAATGCACCACCATGCCCCCTCCCACCCCAGAATGAAGGGGGGAGTTTAATGTGCGATTACAGTGCGTTCCAGCAGCTACCGCTCTGGAATAATTGGTGTGAACTGGCCCTGAACCCAGAATTTTTTCTTTCATCATTACTTTTCCTTTGTAATTTATTTTCAAAATAACAAAGAAGATTATTATTAAAAAAAAGATGAAGGTTTTAGTGCAGAATAACACTTTTCATAGTTAAATAGAACCTTTTCATAGATATCCATACATCAGACCAAATAGAGGGACAACTGAGGAGGAGAGAAGGACAAAGGGATTTGGTTCCAAATGAGGGACAATTGGGATGTATGGGAACATACAAGCATTGTACCCTAAATTTTACTTGACAGCCTTGACAAAACTCAGGATGTATGAACAGAAAATGATGAGCGCAAGTGTATGTGCATAAACTCCCGACTAACGATGTGGGCGCGTATACCTGCGTACAACGTTTTCTGTACATACATTCATATATATATATATATAAAAACACAGCACATGGGGCTTCCTGGGTGCAGCAGTGTGTTTTGCAATGTATGCCAAAATGCCTGTTTCGGCGACTACAGGATTTCTTCAAGCTTTGTATGTCATTTAGACCAGCGGTTCTCAACCTTTTTTGAGTCACGGCATTCTTTAAAAATATGTAAAATCTCCAAACACCCCAGTCTAAAATGTAAAAAACATTAATGTAAAAAGCTATGTGTATTACCCCCCAAAATATATACCAGATCTTTATCCTGGATAAGGGTCTGGTATGGATTTAAGGTGGGACCGAACGCAATAAAACAAAAAATTATGTGGTGCTCTCCCTTCCCATTTGAGTCCCCATCTTTCACATCAGAGTTTCCCCCTTTATGTCATGAGCCTTCTTCACATCAGGAGCCCCCTTCACATCAGAGTACTCAGTCCCCTCATTTAAATTAGAGTACCCAGTCCCCTCATTCACATCAGAGTCCTACTTTATAATCACACGGTGCAACTGTGGCACCATGGCAAAGAGCGGAAGAATAGTGCAGGTCTGGACAGAGGTGGATTTCTGTCTTCTTCTGAATGCTAGGGGAGGTCATGGATGCAGCCCACCTTGGATTAGCACCATGCATGTTAATGGTGCTGGTGGCCGGCTCACCTACATCATGGAAATGCATGACACTGTGTGAAAATGTGAAGGCATCTCTAACAAAACCAGAGGGCACCCCAGGTTGGCACCCCGGTTGAGAAATGCTGTTAGACACTGTCAAACAAGTACTCCTGCAAATCTTTTATAGGGTTGGGGTAGTGTCTGATCAGGCAATCACCCCTGACCAGCTGGTGGACAGGATGGCCTGGGTGCGAAAGCACACCAAGTCCATATATAGGACTTTTAGAGCCAACTTTCTACGTTTTTTGACTCTTCTCCTCATGTGAATCTGCTCAGTCGGATTCCAGCCTTGAAAACAGAGAATCGATTTGTTTTGGAACTTACAGTAAGAAAATTCTGGTTAATAGTATTAAATGTAGAATTGCTCCAATGACTGTTGATTGTAAAATGGTGCATGACATCTCTTAATTATTCAATGACGTTATGAGAACAAGCTACTAAAATATTTATTTTTTATCAGGAATGAAGCTGAAAGAAAATAGATGAATAAACAGGAAAATCTAATTATTGCAACAAGTTACAGCTCTAAAGTCAGGATTTGCATCTTGTTAACAGTAAGTTGTCACACCCTGCAGCAAACTTCATATTGAATTGTTGTAAGACGAACCAGAAGGTATGGACAGTAAACACCATGAGTCATAGGGGATTTTTACTGTGAATTTTGTACAGATTATATTAAACAAAAAAATGAAGTTGAGACATTCATTCCAAAACTAGTTGTCAAACCCACATACATAAATCCATAGGGTAGGGGACTCGCTCTTGCCACAAATTCTGCATTTACAGATGCTTAAGGATTTACTGAAATCTTGCAAAACCAGACTGTGGTCATTACTGAATCTCAGGTTTACTAAGTAAATATGTCTACCCTCAGCAAATGCATTCAGATGGAGCTGATGGTTCTAATTGACATTATTGGTGGTGCAGTGGTTAGCGATTGTCCTTGCAAAGCGTGATTTAGCCCTGTAAATACTGACCTTTCTGGTTTTCTGAATGCTTCAGACTTCACTCTCTGGTGATGTTATTTGACCTTGAAGTACAATATTTTGAAGGCAAAGCTCACCTTAAAAATCAATAAATATATGCACACTTAAAAAAAAAGTAGTGAGCACTTCTGCCTTGCAGCACTGGGGGTCCCTGGTTTAAATCCCAGCCAGGTCACTATCTGCAAAGGATGTAAAGGGCTGCATAAATTGTCAACGCTATATAAATACCTGTAATAAATAAATCTGTGAATTGTGGGTGCAATGTTCTGGCTCCTGCACACTCTTCCTCCTAACCATGTCCATACCCAGGTAACACAGACAGGAGGAAATATGAATGGACTACAAGTGTGGTGTCGTAAGCACACTTGTATTTCAATGAGAGCTATAAGTCCCTCTGCCATGGTGGCTGATAGGGCTTAGAGGTTCTCCATTCTCCTTTGACAGGATCTGTGAAAGGATGACACCATGCACAGCTGTGCCAAATTCAAAAATGAACACAAGCCTGAGGAAAGACGAACCCCCAGTTCCATGCTTTATGTTACACCCTAAAAGCCTATAAGGATGGGCACATAAAGTAGAACTGAAGCCAAACATTTTTTTAGTTTTGGATAGAGTGGAGAGGAATTAGAACACCTGTCAGATTTGTATTGCTGCCTATGTCTTTGTTATGGAGATTAATCCACTCTATTTGTCCTGGTGACCGTTATCACCAAAAATACCAAATTTTGAGTTATCCCCAGTACAGGAATAAAGGGGAAAATCTTCCAATTGGGCAAACTATTTCTGGTGACCCTGGTGAAAACCAGGTATTTCCCTCACTTAGGTAGGATTCCGTCACACTTCCTGTTGTGATTATGAGAAAGGAAGTGAAGAGAAATCTCTCCAATAGGACACAAATCATAAAATAAAAACTGACAGGCATTATAGCTCTCCATTACTCTATCCAACATGAAAAGAACACCTTTTGTCTTTATTTCCACTTTAAGCTGCAATGAAAAGTATTTTATAATTCAGTAAGTAGGCCATGATGGTAAAATAGGTCACCACAATCCCCCAACTGAAGCATCACTTCAGCATAAATAGATCGGTAAAATTGTATTGAAATGTTGGCAACTATGAAGGTGCATTCTTCTTTTTTCCCCCAAAAAATAAAAAAGCTTTAGTTTGGTATTTATATAGTGCAGACAAGCTACACATTCATACATACAGGGCCAATTTACCTTCCAGTATGTCTTTGGAGTGTGGGGGGAAACCAGAGTACCCAGAGGACACCCACGCAACCACAGGGAGAACATGCAAACTCCTTGCAGATAGTGATTCAAAGCGGGGACCCTCAGTGCTGCAAGACAGAAGTGCTAACCACTACGCTACTGTGCTGCCCAGCCCACTATCTTGCATTTAACTTGGTACATCACCACAGACATAGAATAGCTGGTTCTTCTAGGCACATACACATCACTTAGGGTGTATACAGAGCACATTGAACTGAAATGTGTCCAAATACAATTGCCCCCCACATCCGTGATGGTGTGTGCTGTGCTATAAGGAAGCATTACAGGGCATAATTACAATCTCCAGACCACAATGATTCCACCTTTCATGCTCCATGATCATTGAGATTTCAGTACTTTCAGAGATTTTCAGGCATGCTTTGCGCCCACACTGAAGCAAATCATACTACAAGTGAACCATGCCCTAGACCACCTCATCCAAGTGGTCCCTACACTTGGGCATAGTTCGGATCACTTACATACACAAACATACCAGACTAAGGAGGTGAAACCTGGGTACAGTTAAAACTCCTAGTATGAGTACACTCTTAAATTTCCTATTCGAGCTCCAGGGAGCTCTGAAGTCTGGGGCAATATAGTATGCAAACTCACACTAGCATTTCTGGACTACAGTGTGACCCTACCCATTCCAGGCTCTTTTGCCTCCCTATTGGCCAGTGAGTCTTTGTTATACAGTGATAGACTTATATCGAGGCAAGGAATGTAGGGAGTAGGGGTCAGGCTGTCCACTATGGGAGCTGATTTGTATAGTAGAGCACCCCAGGATTCAAGGTTCCTACAGGTGCCTACTATTCCATGACAGCAGAGTTTTAGTTTGGGTTGCTTTAATTTGACAGCACAATTGATTCTGCCTTTTCTTAACAAAATGTTGTAGTCTAATGGAAAAGAAAGATATGGTTTTAAATGAAGGACCTGTTGACATGTATACTTATAACCAACTGACATGTTGAACTGTATTTCCTCCAGTGGGAAACAAATTTGAAGTCCAGAGATTGACATTATAGCCTGCGCCAAACCTCTCCATTACATTGTGCTTATAGCGCAGATTGCATAAAGCAGATATAAACAGCATTTAGGGGAGTTTTTCTCAATATGCTTACATTTGGAATGTATAGCTGACGTATCATTTTCAGAACATGCTGTTTCTCAATCAAAACAGTTGTCTCCTGTTTAGCGCATGATAGCTTAATTTTAGAATGCTGCAACTTGCCCTCATTCTTCCTCTTTACTTTACCGGCCTCCATATGTCTCCTATGCAGCTTAAACACATATTAGTAATAGAAATAATCCTAATCATTGAGTCCCAACCCTTTGTGGCAGTATTGAATGCTTGCTCAGGATGTCCATAGTTGCATTTATTTAGTAAGACGGTGTAAGGAGCAATGATGATGTGCAAATGCAGCAACCCATAGCAAGCAGTCTCACCATTCACAGTATATTTGTCTGGACCAGTTTGAACAAGAAGACAGGCTGTGACTAATCTGCTTCTTGGTTGTACAGTGTATGTACAGTGAACTAACCAATCCTTTTCCACAAAGAAAAGAAAATATCTGGTTATCGATTGTAGAGATTTAACATGAGTTGTAAAGTCCTAGCATATACTATCCCATTATAACATCAGCATTGTAATAGGGATGCATACTAGAGTTGTTTTTTATAATGCAATCAAAGCTTACATGAAAAAACCTCTTTTATGTACTGAGTGCTGCCTTCTAACAAAGTAAAAACAGTGAAGCGCCACGGACTGTCAGTTCTTAGTAGGATGTTCCGATGAAGGGGGCGTGCCCCGGAAACGCGTTAACGTCACCACTACACTGGTATCACCTAGTGGACATCTCACTGCTTGTCAGTCCTCACCTCATGACTTTGTGACACTCATGTTTGTGAGTATGATTCGGTTTTCTATTTATGTTTATTGAAATAAAAGTGATCTGCACCAGGAAAGGCGCCCCTCTTTGTGCTTATTCCCTGAGTGCTGCCTTCTGTCTGCCCATCACTTTTAACAATTTCCTGGATTCCCAGTGTGCTTTGCATCTCTCTCCCTGCTGCTTGATGTGATGCAATCTCAATTTCTCAAGACTACATGACCCATCTTGCATTGCTTCCAGCAAGTAATGATAATGTTACATTGTTCAGACGTTGAGTTGTGAGTGAGTGAAATGGTGTCAGTGCATTAAGGAAGTCCATCCTATGGGCATCTTCAGTAAGTATGTTTACAAACTTCTAGATGTATATGGTTATTAGGAGTGGTATAGAAATTCAATCTAGAACTACAGATTTATTTTTAGTTTTTTGACCATAGAAACCATTTAATATATGAACTGAATGTCTATCTCTCTGTAGCAGTCCAGCACACTAAGTCACACTTCCATTCTTCAATCAACTTCGCATACCCTACAGCTCTTGAGTCATTGCTGATTAAAGAGCTGTAGTGCAATCAATGCTGATTGAAGAATTGAAGATGGCAATGTATAACCAAGACCATTATATAACGATTTCTAAATAGTATTGGCAATCTATTGTTTTAGGTTTAGTCTTTGGGTTTTTTTTAAGCTTATAGTAGAATTACCAGATCAGGAAGTAATCTCAAGGGTACAGACAGGGATAGAAGCACTTTTTGGAAGCAGAGTCAGTGTCAGAATCTTTGTCTGGTTTTTAGTGTGCTGTGTGTCCCTGTTGAGGAAATATAGAGCACTAAAGAACATAGAGCACGTGTCTTTCTCAGAAACAATGGTTACCGGGACAGGAAGTGAGGGGAAATCTTCCTAAGAGAAATGCAGACACTGTCAGCTGTTTGGTAGGACCAACTACAACTAGTTGGTGTATGTTTTGTATACATGGTACCTATTCAGTATAATTTGAATTGTTATTATTTCAGACTATTTAGACACTTTGCGGTATGAGCAGTAATGCAGAATAGTGATGTGATGGGTTCCGAATTTCTGTTCATATTGTGTTTAACACACGTACATATAATGAAACCAAAAGTGAATTGATGGACCTTACAGGGAAACTCCATGCTTGAATAAAGACAGAAGAACCTCAACTTGTATTAGTGATATTTTTAATTTCTGTTCCTGATGGTCAATGAAGCATTTTAAAAAATAATTCCACTTAACGAGTGAAAGCAATCAGAGAGGTACCAATGCAAACACTGCAGCTGTGCTTAAATCATAACCTTCAACCTGCTTACCCTGACCTGAATTTTCTGTATTCCACTGCACCCAGAATTGAGAGAGCATTTTTTTATTGTGCAGTCTGGGCTCACATTGGAATGCTGCATAAACCGGTACTCACACGGAATGACGTGAGCGCCCCACTGTGCAGCAAAGCACCGCCTACTGCCACAACTGATGATGATGAGGAACCCCTTTCTTGTCACATGACTATGTTGAAGACTCATTGGATGGAGGTATGTATCCCAGGATCTTTTTTTTTTAAACACTGGACATGTGCATAAAACTAAGAGCGCTCCTAAACTTAAAGTGACACTAAACTCACTAGTTAAATCTTAAAAATGCATTTAAGTACCTTAACTACTAACAAAAATGTATCTTATTTGTGTATCACTCGGCTGTAGATCCTCAAATCATCTTTGAATTCATGCTGACACTGTCTTTCCTTTTAGGGAATGTCTACTTTTGTTCCCCATGGTCCCTGTGTGTGTTTTAAAGTAGCCATCGAGCTTGAGGGACTACAATCTCAATACAAATTAGTAAACTAAACATGAGATTGTAGTCCCTCAAGCTCGATGGCTACTTTAAAACACACACAGGGACCATGGGGAACAAAAGTAGACATTCCCTAAAAGGAAAGACAGTGTCAGCATGAATTCAAAGATGATTTGAGGATCTACAGCTGAGTGATACACAAATAAGATACATTTTTGGTAATAGTTAAGGTGCTTGAATGTATTTTTAAAATTTAACTCTTGAGTTTAATGTCACTTTAAAGCTTAAATACCAGCAGTGCAAAAAAAATTTAAAGTGCCTTCTCCGGCTTATGAAGGATCTAATTCTTGTTTTGTCTAGAGGATGGCCTAACACACACTGATACTCACCCTAATCCATGGCCCTGGGATCTTCCTCTTAGCCAGTTTCACTTGTGATGACTGGTCCTCTGCAGCCACTTTTCTTGCCTGTCTTTGACCTGTCTTGTCACCACCCCTCTTGTTGTCTTCATCATGTGCAGTAGCCACATTATCGGGTTAGTACAAGGCCACTGAAAAAGAGTTCCTGCCTCTATTTCAGGGCTGTAAAACAGAAAACCACTGGCTGTCTTGTGGCTGACGATTAAGGTAAGTACTGTATTAGTGTGTTAGCCCATCCCCTAAAAAAAAATTAGCACTTGATCCTGCAATAGTGGGATTGGAAAATTGTAATTATTTTTGCACTGCCCAGAGTTAGGCGTTAATAGTTGTCTGCTGAAATGGGTACTGAAAATCATTAATGATTAATGCAATGTTATTAATACATGAAGCTCTGAATGCTGAACTGCTAAATGCATCTAAAACATGTGTACCCAAGTTGTGTCAAGCAATCACCAAAGGGTCAGTAAGTCTCAGACTGGAGCAGAAATGTAGCCTTGGCACCTGAAATACATCAACCCATATTTAGATGATAAAAGTTTCTGATGAGCCATAGTTGTATGTTATTATCCTGAGCCAGATCTTCAAAGCCAAAAGAGATAAGCAGAGAATCATGTATAGAGACAAGATTTATGAATTTGGAAAAGAGCCCACAGGACCACTCCGGCAGAGGGCCATTTTACTATTTACATTTACTAAATACCTATCTCATTGGTGGAGGTACATATATATATGGGAGTCCTAAATTAGTTTATGATGAAAAATAGTTGTGAACTTGTAAAGTGGTCTTACATTATTTGGGTGTTTGAGCTTGTAAAGTGATCTTACATTTTTTGGGTGTTTGTCTTAAATGATTCAAGCATAGAAGATGGCACTATGATTTTCCTGTCATGGGCCAGCACTTGCAATGACTTTCTGTGGGAAAAGATTGGACACTTCAGACACAGCTTCAGCTACTTCAGCTGCTGTCTTTAGAATTTATGTGCCACAAATATGACATTCTTGTTGCATTAAATCAGTGTTACCGAAATTTACCTGATTGTGTGCCACACATCAAAGCCATTGCAATTTCTGAGTGCCATCTGTACTATTAAAAAAGACCACATATCCCATCCATCTCCATTTAGTATGTTGCCTTTTAGGATATGACCAATGGAATACATACAACCTAAAGGAAATGTTCCCACATGTAGCTGATGCTAGAGCAAGCAAAGGAATGCTAATCCCAGCAATGTCCCACATACAGCAAGGGAATAGGTCACAATAATTGTGTACATCTGGATTATATAATGAAGAATTCCCAGGATCAGATAAAAATAAAGTCTGTTTTTTTTATACTTAAATATATGAACCTGTAATTGAAAAAAAAAAAAACACATTGAATATTTGCACAATATCAGAAGAGTGTTTTTATATTAAACCAAGTTGCAGGTGTAAGATAAATCTTAGGCATGGTAAAGTATAATCTAACTTGCCACACACCTTAATTTTGCATAAGTAATTTTTAAGCCTTATGAAAAAAAATTATCAGATGAAGATTTGTTGAAATCTATATTTTTTCAGCTGTGGTATGGCTCAAACCTAAAAACACAGCAGGTATATGGCAAACTAAAAGAAAGTACTTCCAAATATGAATGCATGATATTATTAAATACAAAAAAAATGCTGCAGAACAGAAGCATGTGGCAACAAGTCCTCCAGTCCAACAGTGCAACTGAGAACTCGTTCAATGTGTGATAACAGTCTCTTCAAAGTGCATCCACAACACTGTGATCTCGTTTATATTATTTGCATCATTCTCACTGATATCTAGCACTTTTCTTGCTTACGATAGGGAAGAGTTAAAACCTCTGGCAGGTAATAATTGCTGCCTGTGCCACTGTTTAAAGGTCTCCCCAAAGGGCAATTAATGACGGTAAGAGCATAAAACCCTTCCCCACCCAACTAGCATCCACTTCTAGATGCATGTGAGAAAGATAACACCGCTCCTTCCTGGTATTTACAAAATAGCCAGTGCAGAAAGAGATCAGCTCGCTAGTGAAGCTCATCCACACTTCTGAAGTATTCAGTCTGTAAATCACACAGAGTCGCACTCTGATGCCATGGGGGTGATTTACTAACCTAAACACACACACACACCAGGTGTGTGTGATTTTCACACAGCAAAATGTATTTATCAACCAAAAAGTCTCTAAAAGCATATTTCCACTAATGCCATATATGGAAAAATCATGCACATGATGCATATATAATGCTGCTTCACAGTTTAGACAAAAATGGTTAGCTCATGCATTTATATTCCTGCATTCATCAACGCAAGCAACACAACATAGAGCTAATTTACCCAACATCACCTTGGAATTCCTTCAGGGCTTTGCACAACACACCTGCTGGGTGTGTACACATTACAAAGGTGTTTAGATTCCACCCATAGATCATGCTGGGAGGGAACACACTGCAGAGGTGTATACACGTTCGTGGTGTGTTTATAAGGTTAGTAAATCAACCCCCATAACTCCAATAAAACAACTTTATTGACTACAACCAGATACCGCTCAGTCCCTCTCAAGGTCTGCTCTGCTGTAACATGTTTCACCACAAACAGGTCAACCTCTATGCCCGTTAGTGATGAAACATGTTAGAGTGGATCAGATCTTGAGAGGGACAGAGTGGTATCCAGTTGAAGTAAATTAAGTTGTTTTATTGGAGTTATGGCATCCTAGTGCTGCTCTTTGAGATAACATTCACTGCTCCACCTTTTCCGCAGGAGCTTTGCATCCTGTCTTTGACCCCCCCCCCCAAGTCCAGATACTGAGGTCCCTGGTGTCCTGACCTTCAGAGGTCAGCTTTATAGTCTGCTAAAACCTATATATGTGCCATTCTCCTGTGAATCTTCATCTGCTTCTTCTTTATCTAAGTCTACCTCCTCAGTGTTAGAGCCCTATCTGAATTGGTTTTTGTTTCTTATTGTCTGTCTGCCAGCCTCCACTATGGCTAATGCAGTCCCCTTAGAGCATGGGTCTATCTCTTATGAATGTGAACTACTTGGATTTGGCCTCTTCTAGGTCTGAGGCAGTCTCTTTTCAGACTGTGATTGACTTTGAGACAGGAAAGGCAGCCTCACATTCAAAAAAGACAATCTGTGATGAAGGTCTGTGTAATCTGGGCCTGAATCTGTTTTATTTAAACTTCTATCTGCTCTGACATTCTCTCCCGATACTCTGCCAAAACCACTGTCAACCAAGACTCTACTAGAGCAACTCTTATCCAAGACTCCACCAGTGGCACATAAAATGCAGTTCCACACTTAGTGGTTACCAGAGCAGGAAGTAAGAAACATTTCCCCAGTGGAGGCACAGAGTAGAGAGTAGGTAGGATTGCAGTCTTCATAGTGTATTTACTCCATGTCCCTGCTGGGTACATCTTCTCCCTTACTGTGTTGTCACCAGAACAGAAAGAAAGGTGACACAGCGGGGACACAGACAACAATAAAAACATGACTAATGTTGTAACCCTTCTGCATTCTAACCAACACCAAAATAACCATTATCTAAGGTTATAAGGACCCAGCCCCAGTCACGATTAAGCTGCATCTCAGACTCTGCTTCACAGACGTTGAAGGTCTCCAGAACTGTTCCAAAATATTAGTCCTCTTTTCATAAATTTGTAATTTATAGCTGTGTTATTTCCTGTAGATATTTCTTTATAGAGCGCTTCCTTTTGACTTTGTGCATGAAGCCATTCAGGTAGCTATTAAGGGCGTCAGCCTCCTTTTTCATCTTTGTTATTTCAGACTTGGGCACTGGTAGAAAGGAAACAGAAGAGAATAGCTGTATTTGTAATGCCTTCTTTCTACTGATAATTTGCCTGTGGAAATATACAGAAAAGAATAACTTCCTGAAATATTTTTATGAAATGTTGGGAAGCATGGCCAGTTTTAGAGTTAGGAGAAAACCCCAACCACTTGTTTAGTTTAAACTTACTTGTTTTTTTTTTTTATTAACTACAAATGTTATGGAAAAAGACACTCTCCCAAAAATCAATGCCGATTTTCTCTCATATTATATACAACATCTTTTTAAACATGTCATTCAGCACTATGAAAGTTTCACTGAACATAAAATGAGCTTCAGTACTGGCATCTTATCTGTTGACACCAATCAGCTAGCTATAATAGGAAATGCCATACTGTTAGTGTGCATCTGACATTAATAGTTATATTTTAACATAACGCCCTGTGTCAGTGCCTGAATAAAAGGCTCCTGTCAGTCCTTGCTTGTGTTCTGAAATCCCATTCTGAAAAACATGTTCTAAGGCAGGGGTTATTAAACTTTTTAATATGAGGACCCAATTAAAATTTTTTACTGTATTAAGATCCAGATAATCTTACCTCCTCCCTTCTATCAGTACCTTCTGCAGCCTGATTTAAAAGCAGCCCATGCAGAGGCGCCTTGCGAATTTCAGGAGACCACACTGCTCAGCTGGATGATTGTGTGGCTTGGGTGTCCAGGAAGGAAGAGACATGTGCCATGGCAGCTGGAAGCCATCTTCTCTAAGTAAGTAAACAAGAAAAGCCTAAAATTATCTTAATTTTAACTGACAAAAGGTTAACAAACTGTATCTTGGGGCAAAGTAAGAATGGTATAATTTATTTGGCAGTGAGTCAGTCACTTCTGAATTGGTAATGCTGAGTTTTGTGTGATTTTTGAGGATGGCCATCTTCTATAGTAAGTAAACTGGAAAAGTCTAATTATTTGACTGACTGATGAAACATTGACAAACTATAACCAGGAAGTAAAAAAAAAAAAAGAAATTGTAAGTAAAATAAAACTATGTTTGTTTAGCTAATGCATGTAAGGTGATTTCAGAACAGCATTCAAGGCTGCCTGTTGCTGTGATTTTTAGTCAAAGGGGGTAAAGGTCTACTTTAAGGTTGAACTTCATGGTTTCAAAGAAAATGAATTCTAAAGGAACCATGTTCTCCTCAAAATATCTAAATGATCAGCGTAATTCACAAAAGGGTGAAGAGTTTGAAGAAAGCAGGAGAAGTGAACAATCTAGGCCAAAATAGCTGATTTGGAAAAAATTGCCAATTCAGCTCACTTTCCAGTTCAGCTATGTTGTCCTAGATTGTTCACTTCTCCTGCCTTCTCCAAATTCTTCACCCTTTTGTGAATAACCCTGTATGTTTATGGTGAGAAAAAAGTCCTCACTGATGTCAAATGTATAGCATTTGAGAACTTACCTGTTGCTGTAGGATTTTGTATGAACATTACTTGCAGTTTTCTGTATATACAAACCTTTTAGCAGTACATAAAGTACGTCTTACTCTTTTATACACTCAGCTGTCCTGTGAAATCATTTTTTCAAAGTAGAAAAATATTTTAAAAAATACAGCTTAAGGACTTGTATTGGACAGTTCTTCTAGAATTCCTTATTTGATCAAAATCTCATAGTGATATCTGCTAAATATTAGTTTGTGATACTATTCTTGCTAAATGTGCTCATACTATTTTAGCTCTCACTAGAGAGACATGACTAAAGTCTGCATAACTGATGTCTACATTTTGAAGACTGCTTAATACATTGATTTCAGTTCTGCAGCATTGGTCATCATCCCCATCATTTTTAGTGACACATGCTTCACCAATTACAGGTCATCCTCATCATACTTACAACAACACTTGCTTAACCAGTCACTGTGTATGTCATTTTCCTGTCTTATGTTTTTTTCACTGGTATAAACATCTTTCTGTTGCTTGCCGAGCACAAAAATGTATAAGCTAGACAGGATCATTTGTCTGATTATATGTGTATTATCTGGTACAAATACATTGCAAATTACTATTCTTTTGTGTTAAGTTGTGGCATCAGAAATAAAAGCAATGTTGTTGGAAGAAGACTGTAGTTGTGTTGTTTTGAACAATTTGAGAGGTTGGTGAGGTGGGCCCCTTGACCTAACTTTCTCCAGTGAGCCCCAGAGTCCAAGTCAACCTCAGACAAAGGCAGTGTAATTTAAAAAAAAACACATGAAAATTAAATGATGTAGCTCAGTTGGTGACCAAGGTAGTTGCGCTAGGATATATGAAAAAATCAGAAACCAAAATACAGAAAAAATAGAAAAAGATATAATAATATCAAAAAATATAATAATATCAAAAAATATGATCCAAATGATTATAATCCAGCTGCAGCAATATCTATCGAAGTGATCAATTGTGAACCAGTGTGCTGCGCTTGGTATTGTGATACGTGCTTGGTCGGTCTCCCCCTCGGCTTTCTGGTTGATCCCTCCGGAGTGTTGTTTAATTATCGCCGATGAGAGGAAGTGTAATAATAGCATAACTTATGGCCATGTCACACCAGTGAATTTGTCATTGAAAACACCTTGCTAATATCAAGATCAGAGAGCTGCAACTGACATCTTTCCTGATGGGTGCTGTGGGGAGCAGTGATGGAGCAACTTCTCAAAAGTTTGGCCATATAGGATAAGGTAAATGGTTGGTTAACAATTATGTGGCTGGCAAGTTGTTGCTAGTGTGACTGATCCTGTAGTAGAATAACAGAGGTTGTTGATGTCTCATGCGATGAGACTTCACATCACCCTTACAAAATATGCTCAACATTTAAAAAAACTGTTTCTTTCTTTGTGCCACTTATTGGTACTGTATATAAGCACTTACTCTTGTGCTAGGAGTTACTTCTCCCTAACCAGGACAAGATGGTGCTGAATGGCATAAACAAAAAGGATGAAATGTCTTATATGCAAAACCAGTTCCTCATAGGCTCATTGCAATGACTGAAATATGCTGTTTTCCACAATCTAATACAATGCCAGTTACAAAAGAAAACGGAACACATTACTGCTGACCAAGTACTCTATGCCCTAAAGATTTGTTAAACTCCTGGTTGTCTACAACACAATGTCTAGAATAAGCATTGTGCGGTGGGTACTTCACTGGTTGTGAAACAATACGGGAATTATTAACCTCTAACAATCTGCATTACTCAATGTCAAACATCCAGCTAAGTGTAATGTAGGCTTTCTCTTTGACCTCTTGATTGCCCTTCACTTTTACAAAAAAAGGCAAATACACTTTCCTATGCGTGGTGCAGATATTCTTCGCTATGGATGTTATGAATTGTTATTAAATATACATTAAAAAAATTAAAAAATTGTGTATAAACTATATAAACATACAGCATACTTATAAGCTAAATTACATGGTGTGAACTGTAGATGGGTATTGTTTTCCTGCATTTCACTTTCAAACACACATCAAATGCAGTGTAGAAGATTCCAATTTGCAATAGTGTAATATGGATACAATTTCCGGCGCTGCATTGCACCAGACTTACTTGCCTTTGGATGCCGCAGGTCCTATTCAGTTGAGTTTGCAGTCAAATGCAGCCTATTGCTCTGTTTTGCATTTCAATGCATGCATTTGAGCAGCGCTCCTTTTTCAATGCAAAAAGCAGCGTGTAAAAACAACATCTGTCTACACAAAACCTAGAAATGTCTTCAGTATGATCCCCTCCCTCAGCCATGTACCTTAATCATCTAGATCCTTCTATTCATACATGTAGACATTACATTAGAATCTATAGAAATGATATTGTATACCTATATATTTATAACATAAATATGTGCAAACATTAAAGGAGAACTATGGGGTCAGGGCTTTTCCCCATAGTTCTTCTTAGGGTAACGGGAGTACACAAACTAGCATCCTCCCGTCACCCTAAGTTCAATATAAGGCAAGCTACAGCTCACTTCCCAATCTACTGAGCCGACCTGTGACAGTTTCATTGTCATAGGTCGGCTAGAAATATGAGTATGAGTGAAAAGCACTCACCTCATAGTTCTCCTTTAAAGCTCTTGTGAAAAAATACTGTAAAGTGAGGATATTCTCAAAAACAATGCAATGCATAGTATTCACCTATCAATTAGCAACCTAAATTGATAGGTGAACCTGTGCCCAAACTGTCCACGCTAAAGTATTCACATATTCCAAGCAAGCAGTAAAAAAGTTTTAGCCTTCATTCGCCTCTGTAACTGCAAATATTGTGGAGAAATTCATCTTCAAAGTTCACAACAGAAAAACTGAAATCTCAGCTTCTCTCCCCTTTATTTTCTTTGGAAGCAGAATCTTGGCAGCCATTTTCTGGGCACAGGTACACATTAAGGCAAAAGTCAATATACTCTCATTCTTTATTGCAAGATATATCACTTGCTTCTTATGGGATGAGAAGTGGTTTTGAAAAGGGTGGAGCCACTTGCTGTTTACATTACCATGCTATAGCAAAACCAAGTGCTGCTCCAGGTTGGTCCACTCAACTCTGCTTACTGTGTACATGTCCAGCTCGCAAGTACAGAATAAAGGTACCAAATCCTGTGGACCGGCATGAGGTAGTACCGTGTTTCCCTGAAAGTAAGACCTACCCCGAAAGTAAGACCTAGCACTATTTTTCAAGATTCCTGTAATATAAGATCTAGCCCGAAAATAAGACCTAGTTTGGCGGTAGCATGTGCTATACCGCGCTGTCCACTCTCTGATGTCCACACTGCTGCACCACTGGTACCGCTGTCCCTGATGGCACAGGAAGCTGTAGAAAGCATGGCTGCAGCAGCGGATGGAGCAGAGCCGCATTTGCCGCTACTTCATCTATAGCGCCGATTACTGTGACAGGTGGAGTGATACCAGATGCACTCCGCCTGTGAAAGAATGGAATTTGCTTTACCGATACTGACCAGCAGGAAAATAACGAGAACAACAGTATTATTCTCATTCTTACCATACTATCAAGGTCAGTAAATAAAAGACAGTGGACATTCTGACATTCTGAAGTGATTACCGTATTGGGCTGCTTTTACATTGATCCACAGATGCAACCCTGGGCACCAGCACCAAAAAAAATAAGACATCCCCTGAAAATAAGACCTAGTTTGTTTTTTTGGGGCAAAAAAAATATAAGACAGTGTCTTATTTTCGGGGGAAACACGGTAAGTATAATAGATAGGTTTGAGGCACTGTGCATAACAAAGAGACACAGAGCACTTCATAGAAGAAGGAGAGGCATGAGGCACTGCAATTAATAGAGAGGCAGGAGACACTACATGTACTATAGAGGCAAGAGGCAGTGCATAGCATATAGTGATATATAGCCATTGGTGTGGGGAAACAACATGTAATATAGGGGTGTGAGGTACTGTGGGTAATTGAGAGGCATGATACATTATATCAAATGCAGAGGCATGAGACACTGCATGTAATACAGAGAAGGCATCAGGCACTGCATGTAATACAGAGAAAGCATGAAGCACTGCATGTCTTCTTACGTGCAGATCTTATTGGTAGCACAGGTACTAGGAATGTGGCCATCTGTGTCGGAGTGCAGATCTCACTGGCGGTATGAATATTGGGGATTGACCTGTGTGTGCGGAAGTAAATAATAAGGAGTGCGCTGAGCGTTCTGCACTCTCTTTGTACTTCACTACCTGTGTGTACAGAACCAGTGGATTCACTTCTTGTGTTTGCAGTCTCTCCTCCTACATTTACTTTCCTCTGTATGTAGGATATCAGTGACTTAATGGAAATACAAGTGGTATGAATAAAAATAGTGAGCACACAAATCTCACATTGCCATCACTTTATTGAGCAATTGGTTAAAACAATAATTGATGGAAATCCATGGGAACCCCTTCATTTAGTAGCTTGCAGAACCTCTTCCATTGACAATAACCTCAATGAATTTATCAGGCTACTGCTCAGACCTGTTCCGGGCAATTCCTGTACATAGGACTGTTTTAGTTTATTTATATGTTTACAAACTTTTTCTCACAATTCTAAAAATGTTTTGGACCAAGTGAGTCACATTAGTATCTATTTCCTTGACGTCATAGTATGACGTTTTTGTGTAAAAAGAAACACTTAACTCACAACAAACTACAATCCAGTGTGCAGGGAAAAATCTCCTAATTATGCAAAAAAAGCCCATCTACGGCCATGTATATTATCAAAGGCTCCGTCCACTGCAAAGTGGGTAAATAGGTAAATATGATAGATTGTTTCACCAGCTGTCTTCTAATTTCTCATTGGAACGTAAGCGGTAGATCACTCTGCCGTAGCTCTCTTTCTTTGTTTCTGGCCACTTACCAGTTTTTAAGGTTCCTACTCACATTGGGGTCTTCCAACTCCTCAGGTTGCATATTCTACAATATACATTTAAAAGTCAACAGGATATGTGGAATTTAGAATAATGACCCAAAAAGATGTAGTCCAAGAAAGTCAAGTACAAAGCTCTTGCTACTAGAGCCCCCACAGATAGGAGAAGCATTAAAGGTATTTTACTCTTCATCACCTTCCAAAAACTAAAATATTGATTATGGTTATATGACCCCTTTAGAAGCATAAGAAAGCAGCACAGCATTTCACCATTATCCATAAAGTACACCAAAACCAAAGAACACAAATGTGACAAAGAGCAGCATACCATTTGTAAGATGTAGCAGTTGCATTCATGTTTGTTTTTCAGGCTTTATTTTCACTCAGTGATCCTGACAGTAACAAACGTCCTGTCCTTGGGTGACAAATAAGGATGCACCGATACTAGTATTGGTATCGGTGCCGATGCCAAGTATTTGGGCGAGTACTCGCCCAAATACTTGGCTTTAAAAATATGTTTTGTACAAGCAGTATACTTCCTTTTTTTGTGTGAGGCTGTGTGCAATAAATGCATTTATAATGGTTTTTAGATATGTTACCATAAATCATCATCTTATGGACAATGAGCATGCTTCAAAACACAAACATATTATTGACAACAGGACCATTGCAAACAATGACAATGCTCGGTGCTGCATAGGTGCATTTTCAAGATGTGAAAAGGAACATCAAAAGCACATGGTGGACAACCTTTTATATCCTTACAGGTAACAATCACTTCTTGTGAAAGCTGATTGGATTCCTGTCAATACAACTGGCCAATCTTCCGGTGCTTGGTTATTGCTGCTTCACTTGTTGCTAAGTCATTGCTCTGTGCAACCCGATTCTTGTTGTCTTTTACCGCAGTCACTATTAAGATCTTTATCCTTCACCTAGTTTAAGTCTGGATGTTACCCTGTGAAATGGCCCAGTAGCAACCAATTACTGTATATATTCTTGGCATATAATTCCATTTTATGGGGGAAAGCCTTGAGGGTGGCAATGTGAAACAGTGTTGAGCTACTGGGCTGCTGTTCTTTTTTGCTATGAAAAGAGTGGAGGCTCTATGAATCTGATGTGGGTGCCATAAAGAGAGAAGATGATCCAGGAGTGGGCTGATTGAGGGGCTTTTAGCAGTGTGGGAGGACCTGCAGTCATCAGAGTATCAAGCATACTTAAATCCCTATGTATCACGTGTCACATTATGGGAAACCATTAGTGTAAGGCCTGTTGCTGAACGTAACTTCTAACAGTAAAGTGACCCCAGCAAGCCCACACTTACCTTACTCGGTACAGAAACTATTGGTTTTTTAAAGTTACTTCTCCTGCATCTAGATCTTGGTGGCAAAAACATCTGCTTTAGCCTACCTTTTCTTTCCTCACCTCCTTTTTATATTTACATAAACAGGAACGCCTGGCTGGGAACTCTGTAGCAAGAGGCGCTAGAGACTGGTCAGCAGGTTTCTTCTCATCCATCCACCCTTCTTTATCTATGGGCAGCCTTACATTAGTCACTAAATATTTGCTGATAATCCACAAAACCTTAGTCCAAATTGTCAAATTACATATGCTAGAAAAAAGCCGCCTCCCCCCCCCCCCCAAAAAAAGGCAGTAGACAGTTAACTGCGCAACAGTTGATGAAGGTAACTTGAATTTCCACAAATCAATGAAAACAATTGAGCTCAAACAATCACTCAGATAGCATCTTGTCCTTTTGATTTTGCCGTCTCTCCAAATAATGGCAAGAAAAGGCAACATGAAATGCAAGCACGCTGTTAATTATTACTTTACTATGGTCAAGTGCCTGGGTACAGTAGCCTTGATGGATTTTTTTCTTTAGATGAACAAAGATAAATCACTGAAGTCTATTGCCATAGATTTCCCACTTCGATATGAAAACTATTAATATAGCACAGACAAATCCAAAGGGAACACCGATTAAAGTGATTAATCAAATTATGTTTGATAGCCATCCATTAATGTGTGTTACCAGTCAAACAACTAAGGAATGCAAGTGTACATGTTGTTGACCTAGTGTAACCTATGGCCATTATGTTGAGTTAGCTTGATAAATGAGTGAAAGGGAATGTTTACCTGTCATTATTGAAGCCCAGGTGGCTTTCTATAAGACTCTCTGGCTACTGTGTATCAGATGAATCTGGAATGTAAATGAATGACGTGTGGCACAACGACCTGCAATGATAAGGTGCTTCAAACAAAGCCACTTTGAATGGATTGCTGAATGCATCAGTTTTAGTCTTCTGGAAGCATATAATTACTTCTCGGAAGATCATGTAAAACTATTCACTTTTTGGTAACACTTTATATACTTTTTGTTACATAAAACATTACTGGGATAAAATACAGAGAACTAAGGGTTCAATTGATACTTTTATTGGCTAACTTAGGTTGTTAAAGATACAAGCTTTTGGGCGCCTTGGATCCCCTTTTTCAGGCTTTATACAATTCTTAAGAAGGGATCTAAGGCATCCCAAAGACTTACATCTCTAATGACCTAAGTTAGCCAATAAAGGGTATCACTTAAACTCCAAACTTTCTGTATTGATCGATGGCTTACACAGTACAATACTCTGCCACTGCTGGGATGAAATACAAAATGCTTGCATTGAAAAGTGCCAAATGCATGGTGCCATCACGTTTTAAAATGGGACCACATTGGCTTTAATATTAGCACTCTCCCAATTAGTGGGAGCCGGTACATATAGGAATACAAGAAAAATTAGAGATATAACATTGATACAGACAACTGCTGCTGCACGCATTGATTTTAGCACCGAAAGGCAAAAATAATGGTCCACAAAATTCTGGAGTGAATTAGAGTGGAAGTAAAGCAAATTTTTTTTTAAATGAGGGCCCAGGAGCTTTTACCATAATGCATGAACAGGATATTACCACATTGTCGCAGATTTACTTGTGCTCCTCTCTCGCTGGCACTTTTTCTGTTTTCGCTCTGATCTTCTTGGGGGTTTCAAGTTTTACTCATAGGAGTTACTACATCTCGGCAAGCCAAGCAGTGCACTGAGTTGTGTAAGTGTGGCTCAGTGTACAGGAAAAAGACAATTGGCAGAAGCTTCTATGGCAGAAGAGACGTACACATTCTCTTCTGTCATAGAAAGTCTGACGATCAGCAGTTTTTCTATAAACTTCTCTTCCACTTTAAGCCTGCTCTTGTTCGTTTCCTTTAGTAATTCAGGCCCTATGTCTTAAAAATAAGGTGCGCTAAAGAAAGCTATAAGAGGCTGATTGAAAAGATTAGCTCCTACTTAAAATACTCCACTGTTTGTAAAAATAAATGATCACCTTATATTGGAGGTTAAAACCTGTTTTGTACAGTATGTTAGATTTTGTATACCAATATTACCTCTATCGCTATTCTTGCTAAATAACAACTGTCCAATCTCTGACACCATTTTAACCTTTTTTGTTGGATCACATTTCCTTTAATTTTTCTCTTCTTAAAAGAACCCACACTCTTGTTTATTGTTAAGACTTATGTCTTACAGACATGAATATATTCTGAGTTCACAATAAATGCATTGCAATACATCCAATGTGTTTTTTGGAGAGGATTAAGTGCGCAGCTCCATAAATTACAATATAATTTAAATTATATCTAAAGCCTTTTTTCAATTAGGATTTCATTTTGGATAGATTTATGTTTTTTTTATTGGTGTATATTTCTCTGCTTGTGAGATGCACTCACTCTATGGGGTTGATTTACTGATTTACTGAGGGCAAATAGGCTGTACACTTTGCATTTTGCTCTGGCTACAAATGGCCAGAAATTAATAACAAGATTCACACACACACACACACACACACACACACACACACACACATACACACACAGACTTTAATGGGATTTGCCAGAAATTTTGGTATTTTTGAACTTCAAGGAAGATTTGCAAAACTGTTCACAAACCAAACCCAGGAAAATGACTGAAAATCTGAAATTGTCAGTTGTCAAAACTGTCCAGAACTGGAATAGAGGGGAATATCTTCCAATGAGGACACTTGTTCGGGTGACAACTGTCTAAAGAAGATTTATTTTATTCTGGAGAGATGTCACCTCAATTCCTTAATCCATCCAAAACCAAAAAAATAGCATTTCACTTGAGGTGCTATTCATCCCAGTAAGATATGATTGTTGAAAACTACACCAAAAACACAGCTGGTAGGATTTCCAAAAAAGTACAATAATAATATAATAAATACTTTCTATATGCAACAGCTGTGTCTATGTCATCAACTGAACTAAACTTGTCCCGGGTTGTAGACAGCTTCATTTACTTTAATCACAAAGATCTCAGTATCATTTTTTCCTGCATTCCTAAATACATTTAAAAAATAATACAAAATGAAA
This sequence comes from Nanorana parkeri, assembly GCF_000935625.1. Taxonomy (NCBI): domain Eukaryota; kingdom Metazoa; phylum Chordata; class Amphibia; order Anura; family Dicroglossidae; genus Nanorana; species Nanorana parkeri. The sequence continues at coordinate 555,711 of NW_017306621.1, read as the reverse complement.
AGGGCCTTGAAACATACGTAAAGCACAAGGTATAAAATCTGCCCTAATGCACTTTCAGTATCTTGGCATGAAAAGTTCCTGCATGACCTTAGGTTACAAAGTATAGAAACTACACACATAGAGCCCAAGAAGCATAGAATGTATGTAGGCAGTGTTTTTCTATTTTGCTGTCTGTAAATAACATCCTTTACATAGACCCAGCTGCACGCTAGTCTCCCCACACCTGTTATCCTGCGACTTTGTTTTTGAGAATCCACAACTGTCCGTTACTATCTACTGTAGACAGAAGGCATTCTACCGAACGCTCACTGTGCGCTAGATCAATAATAAACCAGTTCAAGATGGACATGTCTTTTTTATTGCAGCTCCGACAATTAAATGGTGAGTAGATGGTTTTCATATCAGTTCCTTTTATCTGCAAACACTTTACTAAATGAAGCATAAAACAACCACTTTTCAAAAAGATGACAAACACTTCCTAATTTAATAGTGTGCAATACACCCAGACATTTAGCTGTGCATTAGAACGCTATGAAACAGGCGGTCATGAAGTTTCCATTTGTTAAAAGGCTCTAAATATCGGCTTGATTTCATGCCTCAGTGAACACCCATAATTGATGCTCAGCTTAGAAATCACTGTTTGACATTGCAAATGTATCAGCAAACAGAAAGAGACAACATGAAAAGCTGTGTGCATTTTCCATTTAATCCATTTTCAGTGGCTGTTAATTTATATTTTTTTACAACTGTGGCTGTTAACAGATAATTGCCCTCCCAGGGAAATGATAGGATCCATGAACTTTTACGTACAAGGTCTGATTACATTCAGGAAGAGGCGATTAGTCAGTCCGCTACTTGTGCTAAGTGTGGTTTCTTAAGGGTTTCATATTATGAGTGTTGTTCTGAAACGGTTTTTATTGCTTGTACTATTGATGTCTATGGACACCTGTCATAATATTCCTGCAATGCATTTGAGGTCAGGAGAGTTTCAGTGCATTTCAGTAAATTCCCATTTGACGGAAGTCTATATGAATCGCATGTGTGTAGCATGTATGTAACGTTGATCTAAATAAGTCATGCATAAGCATGAACACATGTTGCCATACAGGGAGAAAACAGCAAGTCGGTTCATACCTATTCATAGAGTATGTGAAGCCATTGGGGAAAGCTGGAGGATATAACTTTTACATAGAGCAGGAATGGGTTACAAAGTGGTACATATCAAGAAAAAGTATGAATTAGGCTTCAGCAGCATGCACGGCAGATAGAAACTGGGGATCAGGCTTTTTAAGGTGTTATTCATACTAAGTTACAGCTCCATATATTTATATTGAGGATTGATCATCAGAGAAAATGCATGGATGGGTATGCAAATCTTCTGTGTGTAGTGGATACTATCCCTGTGTAGGACCTCCTCTCTTTTCTCCCTATAGGACTGGGAACTTCTCATAAACCAGCTGGGGTGTTACCATGGTGCCCCTGGTGTCCCTTATTGCTCCTTCCTGTGTCCTGAATATACTGGTTTACGCATTTCAAAAGTTATTTTTACATTGGCTGATTCTATACTTTAGTTGACTGCTATGATTGATGACCTCCAGTTTCTCCTGATGATGTGGATGATGGTGTTCATAGCACGCGCTAAGTGCCCTGAGCCCCATCATAGTGCAACTTTATGATATTGTTCAAGAATGATGTGACTATAATTAATAAAAACCGTATTCCATGTTGTTTTGAGGGGCATAAGTGGAGGAGTTCTGTGGTTATGTTATCAAGGATGTGTTATATGTATCAGCCTTGTTATATCTTTTTAGTACTGATAAAGTCACGCTTAACTTTGAGTTACTTTTTCTTTAACAAAATGTATAAATATGCATTCTTCACAAATATCCTAATCTGGTATATGGCAAATTCTGCGAAGTACGACTCCGGCTGGTTGGGGTAAAGATAAACACAAAGGGCTAAATTTCCAGTGGTGCCTGGAATACTACATGTTTGTACTTGACTATAGCTCATCATGTCTGGAAGCTCCACAATACCCCCTATACCCTGCTCAGTACTGCTGTAGACCTTTAGCACAAAAAAGTATAGACACCAACACAATTTGATGTTTAAATAAATCAAGGGTTATTCCTTGGTGAACAACCCTCAGGAGCTTACAACAGCCTAGAAGTGGCAGGTTTCTGGAACACTGATTTATGGATATTTGCTAGAAATCTTTACATCTCCGCAGCTTTCCACATCAGAAAAGGATATTGATGGTCTTCTGAAGACTTCTGCAGGTGTTATGAATTTCCAAATATCAAGGCTGATTTATTAAAGCAGATAAAGCTCTTCATTTAAAAATTATGTGAATATCACTACAATTATCTGGTCATGTGAAATACAAATTCCTGTTCATTCGGAATACCCATTTACATGCCAAATAAATAAGTAAACAGGAATTTGCCTTTCAGTTGATTGGATAATTAAAGTGAATATTTACTCAATTTATTTAGTGAAGATCCTCAACTATTATGTCAGCTTCACAGGAGAATTCGCTAGTTAAATGGTTTCCAGTTCCATGATAATAATGGTAATAATAGTGACAGGATGAGCATGTTTTAAGATATAAGTGGTCTGGAAACCAAGAGAATGGGTCTATAAATCCTTGTATGGGCTATAAATTAGAGTTGCCAACTCATCCTTTTAAAGTAAATCTGTCAAAAAAATGTATATTGCTAATTGACAATATCACAAAACAGTGGGCACATGGCTGCACTGGCAATATCATATCATATCATATCCCTTAATTGCTGTAATATCTTCTTCTGTGTTGCCCACGTTTTCCCAGACTAGGCCACATTCAGCAAATAGAAAATTCAAACTGGCTCCAGTGATAAAACATGTGCTTGTTCCTTATTCCCCATTTTTCCAATAACCAATAGGAAGCCTCCTAAATGGCCACCGAGAAACTCCATCAGATAGTTGAGAGGGAAAATACCCGAGATCTAAAGATAAGTCAAATTCTCTTTTGCTTAGTGCAGCCCCATCCAGACGAACTCAAAGAGGGGAATTCATCAATATTGGAGCAGACAAAATGTGGAGCAGTTGCTCAGGGCAACCAATCAGCTTCTCTTTTTCATTTTCAAATCTTAACTGAATAAAACTGAAGAGAGAAGCTGATTGGTTGCCATGCACAGCTGCTCCACTTTTTGTCTGCTCCTGTTTTGATAAATTCCTCCCAAACTGTACAGAAAAAAATAACAACAGTTAAATATATGGGAGGCAATAGTACCTGCTGCTAGATGCCACTGTCAGATAAGGATTTTACATGTTATGATAGGTTTACATGTTATGATAGGTTTAAGGATTACCTTTTCTACCATGTTTCATGTTACACCTATATTCAGGGTGTAACTTAAAACATGGTGACATCACCAGCCCCCACTTGTAGTCTTGTAGTCCACTGACTTTTGCTCCCATCCATATTACCGAGGTACTGACACAGATGGGAGGAAGAGTCTGCAGGAGCCAGAGCATTGCACCCACGATCCACTGATCGCAGTTGCACTGGCTCCAATGCAGAAAAAAATAAATGCACATTTTTTTATTTCATGAGTAAGTGTTTATTTAACTACCTAAAATGTACAGTTCTGTCAAAGAAATGAATTGTGAGGCAGCGACAGTATTCACATATCTTAAATATATCAATAATCAGAGGAATAAGCTGAACCTGCATCTGGATGCATATCATAATCCTAGATTGTTTTGTATGTACTGCATCCAGTAAACGGTGAAAGGTCAACAACGTCTTCAGTGCTTTTCATAATAATGCTCATTATAGCGTCATCTGCAATATTCATGATTTCCATTTACATTATCACAAGTAACATCTACAATATTCACAAGGCGCATCTTAAAATTATTCATGTTCATTTCCTGCCTAATGTTGACTTAAGATGCAACTGGATTTCTATTGAGTGCTACAGATTCAGATTGCTTGTACAAGATGTCTCCTAAGGAGATACAGTTAGAAGCATCATTGTGGTTCTTCTCTACACCACTCCAGTGGTGTATGTTTCCAGTAGCAGTTTAGGGTTTATCTACAACAGCATTTCTCAATCTATTTTTAGTCACGGCACCCTTTAAAAATTTCGAGTCACCCCAGTCTAAAATGTCATAGATTGTAGGGGGACCCCATGCAAAAACACACAAAAAAGTGGGTTTCCCCCTTTATATCTGCCGACCGCATCCTAGCAACCAAAGACACTGTGCTCCTGATAGTGTTCTAGCAACCAGTAACACGTGAGGATGGATCTCACAAACATGGCCTGCTCTTTACTACACCACAACCATACTCTGAGCACTCTGACCTGTCTCTCTACGCCAGCTTAGAATCTATCTATGAATTGGCGGTAATTCTTCTTGAATCTGTAACAGCCATAGTGACACATTGCAAAAGTGGTGCAAATAAAAACTACCTGAATCTGTCCCATGTGTCTGAACTCTTAACAAAACCGTAGCAAGGCATTTATTAATTAGAGGTAGGACATTTAAAAGGGGTCATACTACCAGAAAAGGTTTACAAACGCTATATTGAATCACCCCTACCATGCTTATTATGTCATATAAATATATATTTTTCATTGGTAAGTAGCACATTTAAATGTATTCTGAGCTTGATCCTGTAATTTTCCACTGTTAGCCATCTCCTCTAACATAATAATGGGACCATAGAAAACCATAATCTAACTTAAGAACATTGCAGCAAATATTTGCAGTGCCTATTTGTCCCATCAGCAAATCTATTTTCCCTAATACCTGAAACAATATCCCATTGATAGGATGGGGCTGTTGTCAGAATGGTGGTTTATTGATTTGACAGGACATAGGGAGATCAGGTAATTGACCAACGGAGCTACAAAATTTACATTCAATTAAGGAATCAACAACTTTTTGCCTGAGTTAGCAGGCCCTGGCGATTAGGTCATTAGCAGACAGCAGTTGTCTGAGAAACCACTTCTGCCTTTCCACTGCAGCACTTACATGCCTGTTTTAAAAATGATTTAGTCAATTGCGCGGGTGTGACTAGCAAATAATGGAAAGTATGTAGTAATGCACATTCCAGGAGCAGCTAGGGAACACGGCTATCCTGGTCAGCTGCTTGCAAGAGATCACTATTTGTTATCCAATTACATTTATTATCATCAGTTTAGAAACCTATTCCCACAATACTGTTATCTTTCTGCCTGAACACCCAATTTATGGAAGCTTGGCTACACTATGTGATAAGGAAAGAGTCTCAATAAATGTGGTTTACACAAGAGAAGGTGCCTGGCGGACGTTCTCTCATTGAAATGATGGCTCATGAGAGACCTGCATGTCCTGCTCTATCTATCACTGGCCATGTTTTTCTTTGTGTCCAGTGTAGTCAACAGAACATGACTTGGATAGCAATAAAAACCTGACAAAGGTTTTACCACTCTATCCAAATCAATAACAAATGTTGGGCTTGGATTTCTCTTTAGGGATTCTCATACATGGAAAGATGGTCCTACCCAAACAGATTCAGATGGGCAAAGCGTCTCAGGTTTGGCCACATGCAAGGTTTTCCAAATGTAACTTCCATAAACCGACCTGTGCAGATGAAGAAATAAATCTGTAAGGTCCCTTTTACACAGAAGCCTGTCAGTTCCCCTGCTGATTGGAGCAATTCGGAATTCCAGTTTTTCCCTTAATTTCCAATGGCTGAAAAAAAACTGAACTTACCGGACCCATGTTAGGTCTATGGGGAGTTTGACGTAAGTGGACATGTGTCCATTTACATCAGATGTCTCCCCGGTCTGCCACGATCAGGTACGCCACAACAGAAGTCTGTTCCATTTGGTTTTCCAGACCTGGAGGGAGTCAGGGGTAATCGGATGTATATGGACTCACGTCTATTTAGATCGGACTACCCATAGACTAACACTGGGCTTCCGATCAGATCTGCCTGAAAATCTGACAGACGAACCTGATCAGACTGCCCGTCTAAAAGGTATTAGGCCCCAGTCACACTTGAACAGACCATCTTTGGGTGTTTTTTTTCAACATCCGTACAGGTGTTTTTGCGCTTTAGACTTGAACATTTTATTTATTTTTTTAGTTTGAGACAATGCAAAGTTAATGACTAGGCGAAAAAATGCGTGAAAAAAGCATGTTACGCACATTTTTCAAGCACTACCATTGAGGTCTATTGGGGCCAAAGCACCTGACTCATGTACTTTTTTCGATCTACAGCTACAAGCGACAGAACGCTCATGTCTGAACAGGGGCCATTGAACACAATGTTTCCTCCTGTTGAGTGTTGTAGCACTGAGGCATTCGAGCTACAAAACGCTCAATGAGTCTAAGTTGGGTGACTCTGGTGTATGCATCTGGTCTTTTGTAGCAAATTACACATTTTTCAATTTACCTTAAGGATCTATCAATTACATGATAAGACAAATCTACATGCCTATTTATCAATAGGCTGACAAATTGCTTGAAGAAAACACATGAGACTGAATTCACTAGAATGAGAATCACATCATTGATCTATGATGAGGTGAAAAAGACTCTAGCAGCTGATTGTTATCTGCTCTATGACTTTTTGGGTAGGATGATAAATCGAATTGCGAAACGATCACAACTTCCTGTGCATGCCGTTATCATGTGACCATCCCTATTGAGCTTGCTCAAGCCAGAAGATTGCACAGTGTTTAAAGTGTATGTCTGAGCTAAATTAGAAAAAAATGTTTTACTTTATTTGGAGTGTACAAACTGTACACTCCACGCCAAGTCAAAGCAAGGACGGTATACTATACTGCTGTGCTGTCCAGTGCTATGCGAAAAAAATGCAGCATGTCATGCATGCAAAATCTTGAAGCACTCTAAAATGTAAAAAATATAAATGTAAAAAATAGGGATCCACTGATACCAATACTAGTATCGGTGATGATACCGAGTATTTGCGAGAGTACTAGTACTCGCCCAAATGCTCTGATACTTACACCCGATACCGGAACTTCTGGTCAGAGGGAGATCTCCTTTGACCGCCAGTACCGCGAGGGAACATGGAGCCGGATTCCCAGCTAATCAGGAAGCCTGGCGAGGGTATTGAAACGCCGCCCGGCTCCCTAATTGGCCGGGAAGCCAGCGCCATGCTGTTTGGCTGGATAATGCTGATTGGCCCCCAACCAGTCAGCCAAACAGCATTGAGCCAGCTTTCCGTCCAATCAGGACGCTGGGCAGCAGGTATTGACTCGCCGTCCGGCTTCCTGATTGGCTGGTAAGCTGGCTCCATGCTAATGGAAGTACCAGTATCGGTACTCGATATCGGCGAGTACCGAAAGATAAATATCGGTACTCGTGCTCGATAGGGAAAAAACGGTATCGGTGCATCTCTAGTAAAAAATTATATGTGGTGCGCCCCCCCAAAAAAAATGAATACAAAACCTTTATCCTAGACAGGGGCCTGGTATGAGTTTTAAGGGGGGACTTCCACAAAAAAAAGACTAAATGGAGTTTTTATCACTTAACGTCAGAGTACACCCCTTCACATCAGGAGCCCCCCTTCACAGCAGAGTCCCCTTTCACATTAGGATCCCCCTTCACATCAGAGTAACCCCCTTTCACATCAGAGTAACCCCCTTTCACATCAGAGTCCCTCCCTTTAGTGAAAAATTGAACAAAGCCTGGGGGCACCCTGGCTAAGAAAGTCTGTATCAGACAAAATGATTGGCTATGCTGCTTAGGCCCCCTCTGGCTGTTGTAATTTTGCTGGCAACGATCATACCCTACCGACAGCATATCAGCTATTAAATCACATGCTAACCTTGAATTGTGGGTTCAGTGTTATATATTTTTTTTCCTGCTAAAACAATGTAATACTTGTCTATCGCTATTGGCATCTATTGCAAAACTGTTTAACTTGCAGATGTAAGTGTTATTTTAAAAGTCAAAGTACAGCGTAAAAAGTGGAAAATCAATATGTTATTTTGTTTGAGTTTTTCATTTCAAAGGCCAATGTACTGAATGACTAAAAATACAGGTACATAAAACAAGAGATTGATCACCCAATGTCATGTCGAAATTGGTGAACTTCTCCAAATCATTAACAAAACTGTGCCTCTATGTTTACCTTCCTGCTAAATGATAACCGTTTTCAAGTTGAATCCCCTGATAAAAAAAGAGTAAAACAACAAAACCCGAGTTGTTCTGAAAAGGTTACACATGCTGATTTGACATGAAATATTCTGCCAGCAAACAAATAAAAAATACTTTTGGCTTCTCGAAATAAAAGAAAAAAAGATACCACCCATAACTTAGCTGTTTAAAAGTTGATCTAAGTACTAGAGACATTCTAGAAAACCTTTATGAGAGAACTACATAGACTGCTGTTTCCTTCTGCAATTTTTGCTGCCTGTCTATCATGTTGATCCTCTGGTTTTAGTACCTTCTGATCGCTGACCTGGATCATATATGCAGATTGTACATATATTCAGACTATACTTGCTGCAAACCTCTTTCGAGTCAGTGGGGTTGGTGTACTAAAGAGAATGCTTACGTAGAGCAATAGGTAAAAAATCAGTACTCACAAGGGGATCCGTCCATCTAATACTTTATTTGCAAAAAGGCATAAAAGCAGCAAACAAACAAATGCTTACATGTTTCAGCCTCCAAAAATGGGCTTCGGTTATAGCACATGATTTGTTGATTGATATGAACACAACTCACTTTGCAAAGTGAACATTTATTTCTTAAAAGAACTCTCTACTCCTTTAATAAATGAATACCAGTGAACGAGTTAAGCTGGCTATGTACAATAAAAGTTTTCTCATTTAGCCCTGTGGGATGAGCGAGAGAATCTTTCGATTCCCCCATCCACGCTCCATGGGGTGGATAGGTTCATCTCTACCGTTGCTTTTTGGAACACAATCTTCCACCCGGCTTCTTCAAAAAAAGTCAACCTAAAAGTGTGTCGAGCTAGCAGGGCCACCTATGTATCAAAATTCAGCCGATTCATCAGGAAGCCACCAAAATTCGATTCATATATGGCCAACTTTAGTATTGCAGAGAATGGATCAGCATGAAAGCCAGGCAACAAGTACTTTTAGAGAAGGGTGAGCAATGGTACTACATGACAGGTTTTCTTTAATATGCATGCAAACTACTTTAAATAACTTTATAACACAATAAATATACTCACATTTAAGGTCAAAAAGAGATATTCCAAAGCTGAAAGGACGCGGCTGGCTGAATCATCCCTCTCAGTGAGCAAGATACCATCTTTACCACAAGTTTGTAATTAGGATGTCAGTCACTTGCTGCTGGACTCCCCAACTAACTGTTTATTCTACAACCCAGAAAACCAGGCGTGTGAGGCACCATCATTTTGTTTGGTTATTGCTCTAAAAGTGGATCAGAAATTCACTTGGGGCATCTGGTCCAATGCATGGAGCTAAGTAGGATCTATTTCAGCTTTGGATATATTTAATGTAAAACACAGCTTCAAAAGTAACAGTGACTTACTTATTAAGAACATGCACTTAAAATGTACCTTACACCGCCCCATGAAATGTATTCTTTATTTCCTTATGAAATGTCGGGCACTCGTTCTTGGACTGAGAGCCCGACAGTGTCAGGAGAGAGGAGGGGACCCGGCGGCATACCGTATCCTGCCGGGTGAACGTCCCCTCCTCTCTCTGTCGGCGTCCATCACCAAGATGGCCGGCAGCAGGCGTCAAAAAGACCACTGCGCATGCGCGGCCCCGGGTGACACCCAGCCTCACGATGCCACTAAGTGCGTGCACAATGTTTTGTGATTGCACTACACCTGAATGCAGGACATTGTATTACCATGCATTCTGGTGAAACCAATGACATGAATAGCACTGCCAATACCTACACCATCCCTCCGTCCCCCAGAACGCAAGGAGACTTTGTGTATGCGATCTCTTGCATTCTGGGCAAGGGTGTAAGCGAGCTTTTAAGATTACAGCCGTTAGAGGAGCAACAGTGTAAAAAGAGGACAATTACAGCAATATATGTGAAGGTGTAAAAGGGTTTTAGGGCTTATTCACACCAATTACTGTGCGTTCCAGAGTGGTAGCTGGAACGCACTGCATTTTGGGGCATTCTGGGATGGGAGGTGCGTGGCTGTGCATTGAAAATAATGGCACCGCAGCCATGCCCCACCGCATTCTGGTCCAGTGCGATCGCACTGGACCGGAACGCAGGGGAGAGCTTAGTGTGCGATACAGTGCATTCTAGCATCTACCGCTTTGGAACGCACTGTAATTGGTGTGAGCAAGCCCTTAGAAACAGAGAACAGGAAGAGTACTGACAGGCACAGCAATGAATGACCCAGCATGTAGCATACAAGACTTCCCAGGTGTCTGCTGGCTTTAATAGCCAGCAGACACCTGGGAAGTCTTGTCACAGCACCATAGGAGGTATTGGCAGTGCTATTCATGTCATTGGCTTCACCAGAATGCATGGTAATACAATGTCCTGCATTCAGGTGTAGTGCAATCACAAAACATGTGCATACACTCAGTGGCGTCGCGAGGCTGGGTGTCACCCGGGGTCGCACATGCACAGTGGTCTTTTTGACACCTGCCTGACGTCACAGCCGACTCCACCCAGTTGTTATTTATTGGCCGGGACCTACGAGAAGACTCTGGCAGGTGCCGGCCAATAGGAAACAGGATGTGCGTCGTTTTTTTTTCCTTTAAAATATTTTAAATTTTTTTACATTTTTTCTACATTTTTCTCATTTACTGTATTTAACTTTTTTTCTATTCTGCTCGCTACCATGGAGGTACTGAGCAGAATAGCCAACCAGAATGCCGCTTGCGGCATTTGGCTATTTACTTATTGTGAGCTTACTTATAGAGTGAGCTGCCGGAGTTTCGGCTTAGCCGATCCAGATGTTGGATCAGCTGAGTCAAACTCCTTCTGCACTTCGGCTCAGCCGAGTATGTTCGGCTGACCGAAGGCAGCCGATGTACGGCTGATTTTAGCCGAGGTACGGCTGAAATCAGCCCTACAAGGCTGAAGTGAATAGCCGAACAGCGTTAAGCTCACTTCGGCTCCGTTATTCAGTCGGTGAATAACCCCCATATAGTTTTGCACGTATATAACGCTATATGTGAAACAACTGCACGGATTTCGCTCGTTTGCAGCTATTATATAGCCACAAACGTGCATAATCCGCTGGATTATCGCGCTTGCACTATTTTGGGGGCCGTGCGGTTTCGTACCGTGCGGTCCCGCAACAGTCTGGACAAAGTACATAAAAGTGCATTGTTTTTTCTGTTTAGCGCGGCTCTGCTCGTATTCGGACCGTCGCTCCAGTGTGAATGGAGCTTTAACCCACGCAAACCCCAAAATACTGCAAGCGCAATAATCCGTCAGATTCCGCACGTTCGCGGCTATATAATGGTCGCAAACGAGCGGAATCCGTGCAGTTCAAATATAGCATTTGCGTCCCGTGCGGGTTCCCACATGAAAATCCGCGCGGGAAACGCAAACGCTGTATGTAAATAGAGACTAAAAGGTTCAAAATCTTCCTATTTACAGCTCAAAGAAAAAAAGTCATTAAATTAACTTACCAGCATCAGGGCTCCCGATCACCAGGTTCCAGTAGAACTCCTCCAGTGGGGGGCAAGGGCCGGATCTCAGTGGGGCCCCCCCAGCATGAGGCTCTCGTGCCTCCGTCCCTCCATCCGCCCTCCGCGGTAGGTCTGCCCCCATCCACTGTGATACGCCCCCACCTCAGAGCTCTTTTCGGCCGCAGCGCTGTAAGAGATCCCGATCTTTTAACAAACCGGCATCCCCTTCCATGCGGGCTGAAAAGGGCTCAGGGGTCGCTGACGGGCCCCATCTTTGACCCTCGGGCAATGCCTGTATGCTCAGTCCGACGCTGGTAGGGGCCCGGCCGGGAAGATTGTGAGCTCTGCTCCTGACCGGTCCCCCGTCTGTTGCGGGCCCCATAGCGCCCGCATGGGTCGCTATGGCGGTAGTTCCGCCACTGCCTGTTACCATTTGTGTTTGTTTACGGAGCATGAACATACTCACAAGCCCACTGAATCCCACATAGTCCTCTTCTCACCTGCCACTCTTCTGCTGCAGCTCTGGTATTATGCCGCCATCTTTGTTTTCCCTGTGATCAGGAGCCAACTGTCTCTTTCTAGTTCTTGCAGGCGGCCCCCTTATGAAGCAGAATCTTTCTTGGCTGCAAGAACCAGGTGTCAGCAATGTGAGCATCCTGAGATATCATCATGGGATTTCGGGGGCCAATGTAAAATAGGGATGATCAATGTGACGTAGGGGGGAAGGAACGGGGGGGGGTTAGAGGAAATGTTATCCTCGACCTGGGTCAGAATTTAGGAAGCGGGAAGGTGCTACTGAACTATTCCAAAAGAGCAGGTGATAAAAAAAATTATGGCCCAGCGGATCTGATAATCAGAAAAGCACTTTTAGCTGCAGTATTTGCCTCCTCCTTTGCATTGTCCGCAACCCTCGGGTTCCAGTATTTCGACTATGGGGGTAGTGCTTATCTTCCCCACATCCCAAAACACAGTGCTGGGTGCTTGCATTGTATTGTTGTAAGCCTTCCCAATGTGCGCCCTGCTATAAAGGCTGGTTATAGATTCATGCATGTACCATCTTTTCTAGTTTAAGCACTGCTATAGTTCCCACTCAAGCTGCACTGAGGACAATCAGGAAATGTTTTCTCTGTCAGCCCATATACTTTTTCCCTTATGATGGGCATACAATCAAATTTGAGAAAACTCCTATATATGTTTATGTTCCCTTTCACACAGCATATATAAAAATATTATTTTAATAAAATGTTCTTTTAGATGTTTCTTTGGTGAAGACCTTTGTGCAGATTCCAGGCTACTCTGGGCAGCTTGAAAAGGAAAGTAGAGGGACAAAATGAGGGAGAGACTGAGCTTCCCCTCATTAATATACAAGTCTTTAACCCTTTGTTAGGACAGACAGTGTTCAAATCTAGTTCACACCTGATAATGAGGTCAGACAGCACAGTACAGACAGAGTTCATTAGAGTAAATATAACGTCTTGCAACCCCCTCCTTAACATTACATAGGGGAGATAGGCTAGGTAAGATATTTTGCAGTCAAAACACCTCTATATGTTAGTTATGTGGCCCCATTTACAGAGCACGACTAAATATATATATTTTCTAAATATTTATTACCTTTTAAATGTTTTGTTGCAGCAGGCAACATGGCTGAATCAAGGTTTTTCTCAGCACCTCCACAGTGATCTGTCTTCATTTGAGCTGAAATCCCCTAAACGCATTGGCTTTTTTACTTGAATGTCTTCTGACCCTAATGCAATAAAGTTATATCTAGACTATTTTTATTGATGTGGCACTTCAATTCCCACATCTATTGTCCACAATGCATTCTGCTATTGCCTAAAGGCTGCGTTGTGAATCATTCTACTGTGCCAACATGACAAATGTAACAAACAAATGTATACAGGAAATTTACAGTATATGGTATACAATAAAAATATGGTATGCAGGAAATAAAAGTTACAGAATTTGATAATTCTGCTTAAGGGAATATATTTGTTCATATGTATATATATATATATATATATATTCGGTTGCTTTAGTTCAAGTTGACCATACCAGCGTGTTAGACTTTATTACTCTTTAATGGCAGGTTTCCCAGCATTTGTACCACTACAACATCTGCTAATAGAGGGAACAAAAACGTATATTTTAAGACATCATTATTAGAATTGAACTGCTTTCGCTATTAAAAATAGGAGGAAAAGTTGACAATAGGGCTTAGAAAAGTCTGTACGTCATCAGAAACATAGAACAATACTGAATAGGTGAATTGGTATTGTTCACACTACCAGCCTTCTGCAGATGGCGTTCTGGACACCATTAGGGGTTTGAGTCAACGGGTTTTGGTCTTGCGTCAATGGCATCAGTTTGACATCAATTTGAAATGCTTATGACATTATTCAGAATTCATTGACGGGTGTTTTTAACCTGCACGTTATCTCTTTCTGACCTGCATTTGAGCTACAGTTGACCTCCTTCTGACTTGCACTTGACCTGCTTCAAGTGAGTTTTGCATTTTCTAGACATATATGGAGAGGAAAAGCTTGTTTGAAGGCCATTTCACACCATTCAAAACTGAAGCACACAAAATCTAAAGCAGCTTTGCACAGCAACCAATCAGCTTCTCTTTCATTTTCAAATCTTAACTAACAAACTGAAGAAAACAAATGCTGATTGGTTGCCCTGGGCAACTGATCCAGATTGTGTCTGCTCCAGTTTTGATAAAAATCACCTCCCTGTACCTTGTGTTTAGCTCATGCTACTGCACAGCACACCTAGTATGTTGTACTATGCACTAGGTGCGGTGGATTGCCATCCATTTGAACACCACTGCAACGCATCTCGCGGTGGCCACAATATCGTTGTAGGTTGTGTTGCACTGTGATGAACAAAAGTAGTGTATGTACTTTTTAACTGCAATGCAATACATTGCATTGGGGTGTCATTTGAATGAATGGCAACACAATGCACCTAGCACATGAGACCATGGGAAACAAAAGTAGTCACCCTCCAGAAGGAAGGACAGTGTCAGCACCAGTTCAGAGATGATTTGAGGATCTACAGCCGAGTGACACACAAATAATATACATTGTTGTTAATAGTTAAGGTACTTGAATGTATTTTTAAGTTTTAACTCCTGAGTTTAGTGTCACTTTAAGTAACTCTAGAAAAAAAATTATATAACAGAATTAATTCCTACACAAACATATTTTAACAATTCGTATTACATTTGTATAACTTTATTTAATGTGCAGTGAATTATTTCTATAAAAAACTTTTACAAAGTTGCAATTCTTCTTTTACTTTCTATACTTAATATAGAAATATTTTTGGTGCTTAACCAAATATAAAATAAAATGTCAGAATATGTAAAAGTGTATACAAGTCAGTATATCAGCTGAGTTATTAAGCAATTGTTTTCTGCTGTGGTCTTTTAAAATGTATACTTGGAATTGATTTGATGTGAACAATATGTGAATATTCTACAGATATAAAAACAAAGTATTGTAATATTGTTTTTAGTAAAATATTTTACTACAAAATAATAGTACAGCATATAAAATGTATTTCAAGTGCCGGTACGTTGTCCTTGTATTTAGAGATTGTAGAAACGGTGATGCATTTGGACTGTAGAAATGGTTTTGAAAGCTCTTTAATAGGATATTGTTTTTTTTCACTTTTCTGGTCTGGGTTCCCAGAAACAAGTCATTTCAGAGAAATAAGATAACCTTTATTAACTAAAGGGAGGTCAATGACTGAACGTTTTTGGATGTTAACAATGCATCTCAATCCTTATTAATCAATATAAGCTGCTCTGACTCATGGGTACGTGTTGATTTTTCACATTACCTTCTTCCCCATTTTGTATTATCTAGTATACCATTTGTAGCTGTTAACAAGGTCCTTTTTAACTTAAAAAAAAATAAAATAAAATCTACCACAAAGAACGAACAACCTGATTTCTTTTCAAAATTCAATTTTATTCCACAGGTTTAGCCACAAAAAAAATTAAATATATTTTCATTGTCTTAGGAAAAGTATATGTACAAATCATATAAACAAACCTGAGGTATACAATCACAGAACATGTACAAAACATATATAAATTACATATATACAATATAAAAACAGTAAACTTTATGGTAAAATATATTTGGTATTCAGGTCAACTTACATTCAAAACAGTATTTTGTTGCGATTTGGGCATGAATAAACATATATATACAAACATATACATACACCAGTGCATAGAAAATAATGCACTACTGGTCACAGATTCCATAAAGAAGGCTATATGGTAAAGGCAATATCCCCACAGCAAGCAATCAGAATTCCTTGTCTTCTGGTCCGACGTCAGCAAAGTGATATTCTAATTGGTTGATATAGTTTACTATAATTAAGAATTGATATTTAGGACACATCACTGGGTGATATAGGTTCCTATAATTAAGATATGATGTTTAGGACACATCACTGGTTGATATAGGTTCCTATAATTAACAATTGATGTTTAGGACACATCACTGGTTGATATAGATTCCTATAATTAAGAATTGATATTTAGGACACATCACTGGTTGATATAGGTTCCTATAATTAACAATTGATGTTTAGGACACATCACTGGTTGATATAGATTCCTATAATTAAGAATTGATATTTAGGACACATCACTGGTTGATATAGGTTCCTATAATTAAGAATTGATGTTTAGGACACATCACTGATTGATACAGGTTCCTATAATTAAGATTTCATATTTAGGAAACATCACTGGTTGATACAGGTTCCTATAATTAAGATTTCATATTTAGGAAAAACTACTGGTTGATATAGGTTCCTATAATTAAGAATTGATGTTTAGGAAACACCACTGGTTGATATAGGTTCCTATAAATAAGATATAATATTTAGGACACATCACTGGTTGATATGGGTTACTATAATTAAGAATTGATATTTAGGACACATCACTGTTTATTGTCAGAAGAATGCTTTTACAATAGTAGACAGCGTTGGTTTCCAGATTTTGATGGCTTTTTACCAAAGATGTCAATTATCAGATCTCCATATGTGTCCCGTTCTCAAGTGTTGAGTTTAAAGGACTTTTCCACTTCTAACCAAATGTGTGCAGTATACACATTTCCACATGGTAACATTAAGACCCTCCACCCCATCCACTGCTTAAATAGTGCATAAGGAAATGTAGTTACTTCAATTCCCCTGTGCATGATTAGGCGTTTGAAGGCACACTCCACATTGAACATACAATCCTGTGAAGAAGTTCAATTTTTTAAAATTGCCATGCACATGGCTGGATATATAAAAATTCACATAGGTGCACCCACTTCACCTAGCTTCACCCTTAAAGTATATCTAAA
The DNA here is from genome assembly GCF_000935625.1 of Nanorana parkeri. Classification (NCBI taxonomy): domain Eukaryota; kingdom Metazoa; phylum Chordata; class Amphibia; order Anura; family Dicroglossidae; genus Nanorana; species Nanorana parkeri. Next base: position 538,715 of record NW_017306621.1, on the reverse strand, counting down.
GCCAAAACTTGTTTTAAGATTTGAAAGGAATGCAGAGGGATCAGAACACCTGTCAGGTTTGTATTGCTGTCTGTGTCCCCTTTAGATTCACCCTCTGTATTTGTCCAGGTGGCTGTTATCACTGACAGTGAAAGTAATGGAGAATATTTTGGGTTGTCAACAGAACAGGAACAGATGGGAAGTCTTCCAATGGGACACTAGTTCTAGTGTCCCTGTTGACCACAGAGGATTCATTTCCTTGCCCTTCCTGTTGTGACTATCGGACAGGAGATTAAGGGAAATCTCCCTAATGGGACACAGATGGCATAAAAGATGACATGGGTTGTAACCCTCCCCTGTTCTATCCAAAACTAAAAAAAGGTTTTGGTTTCAGTTCTACTTAGGTAGGTTGGGTTCATCACTTTACTAGTATAAAAATTGCTTCTCTAAATCAGCCCCATAGCTCTACCAAAAGTATGAGATAAGGAACATCCCATCTGCACAATACCCAAATTAGGAATGCCTACCCTATAAAAAAATGCATATAAAAATATGCAAACATTTACATTATAAATGGTAGACAATAGAATAATTGTGTGTAATTCATAACTATTAAACTCTTTGAGCTCACACAGTAAGGCCATATAACTTTATGGTGCCATGTATAACACAGACTGACAATGACAGTCAGAAATGGTGAAAGGAAAATAGAGAGGGGGAAGCAGGAATTTTTTATATTGAAGTGGAGCCCTTGAGAAGGATGGTATCTTGATAAGTTTACCCTCAACTACACTGGACTAAGGACTTGTCCACACAGGACAGTGTAGCCAAAATATACGGTCAAGAATATGTGACCTGCAAGTCATCTCAAGTCATCTTAAATGAAGTAACTAAAAAATTGCAATGCAACACATCCAAAAGGCATTTTGGTGCATTGCAGTTTAGCATTAATGCATAAACGGTTGTGTGAACGTAGCCAATATATAAATATGAGTGCCATGCTATTTTGTAATAAATATGTGTCTGTGCAATAAATTATTGTTAGAAAACAATTGATAATCTCATAATTTCTATCAAAATGTATTGCAAAGACATCATTACAGAACAGTGCGGCACACAAATTTATATCTGTGAGATTTATTAATGGCATTCATTTGGGTGCTGGCATATTTTATTTGGGAGTTCATCTTTTTGCTTGAGCACAGAATAATTTTGGTGACCAAGCTGAAGGCACAGTAGCATCTCACATAAAACACCAACACTTGTTGTTCCATGTTAACTGTGGTTACTTGTTCTGCTTTGGAAAAGAATCATTTAGCTTTAAGTTTTTCAGCTGCTGAGAAGTCAAACCCACAGATTTGTTTTTCTATTCCAGAAAAATATAATTTGTGAAAAACAATACTCAGTATGAATAAAGCATTATTTAGTAAAAAGAATCTGTGTATCAAACACAGCAAGTATCAGTTCATATATATGCTAAGCGCTGATGGGCTAACCTGGTGTTAGCCATGATAAACTTAACATGCTTCTCTATTGCATGGTGCAATATGTTATATACATCAGCCACAGCCTACATTCACCAAATGATAGAAGTCTGTTAAAGCTAATTTAAAACTTTGGAAAATTTTATGAAATCCAGTGGAAAATCTTCAAGTCTACTTTTATCAAAACGAATAGGCACTTGTATATTAATAACACATGCCCTGTATAACAATTAACCCCATAGTTCAGGAACAGGTAACCTCGGCCCACCAGCTGAAACTACCAGTCCCATGAGGCATTTTAAGACTCTGACAGCCACCAGAGGCAGAGGCATTATGGGATTTGTAGGTTTACCACAGCTGGAGTGCCGAGGTTTCCAACCCCTGCCTTAGTTTAAGGTCCATTATGACATAGACATTTGACCATTACCTGAAAAACCAATATTTACATTGCAGCTAAGGCACTGTACATCAAACTCTACCCTTGTCCTTACCCCATGGAAAAATTAGGGGGTGAAGAATCCAGCTTCTGTTAAAGTGCAAGCTGAGTTTAAAGGTCCTTGGTGAGATAAGTATCAGTGGGTACACTTGTAATAGCCTTTGTCACCTTCGATGTCGACTTCTTCATCAGAATCCTCTGATATATCCGTGTCCAGGTTCTCCTGGGAATTAGGGGAGGGAGAGCACATGGAACCATCTAAAGATGAGTCCTTATTCTTCTGCTCAGCATTTAAACAGTTCTCTTTACCCTCCTCACAGTCATTTTCTAGACTTTCGGTTTCTTCTTTCTTATTTCCCTGGGGGTTCTCCTAAAATAGAAATGTCAGTTAGCATTTTAATGAACTGCGGCCTCTGTAGCCTGAAACTCTACTTTGTGTGTTATGATAGTAAGTTTCAAAATGAGCAGTACATTGTTTTCACACTGGGCCTTATTCATTATCATAAGGGTGTAGCTTATTTACAACTGTCATGGTTGATTGCACTGTTATTTGAAACCCTTATAATGTTTGATGCTTACAAGCATTCCTCAGTCTGTGTCCTATAACATTCTAAACGCAAGTTCTTTTTTACATTGTACTAAATTGCTAGCACAGTGGTGGAAACATTCTCAGAAGCTGGTCAGTCCTATTCTTAAGCCAAACAGAATCCTCAGTAGGCATTTGCAATAGAGGTGAAGAAAGGCCGGTAAAGAACATTAGGCATCTGGTTTAATTGCTTTAGGGCTCCTAGCTATTTGATTTCTTAGAGTGTATCTAGCACTGTGCTAACACAACAAAAATATTGCAAGCTCCTCAAAAGTCATATCAACAGCCAATATGAGCAGGAACAGTATGACATCCGTGAAACATGCAACATGCATTTTCATGCTGCTCTGAAAAAAGTGGACCATGGCAGTTCCTACAGTCCTATCATGACATGTTTGCTTTAAGTATAGAAAGGCAACTCAGTATCCCAATGATGACAAGACATTAAAGCAGCCATTTCGAACCAGGGCTCCGTAGCGCCTTAGTGTTCCTTTAATGGTTCCTTGAGCTGTGTTTGAATGACCTCTCATTTGATGGTGCCTGCATAAGTCCTGGCCAAATGACACTTGGCAAAGCTAGCAGCATGACACCAATTATCTTTTTAGATATCTGGAAGGGTGGCATTCTGTCCACCACTGTAAGTGTTGCATTCTTCCTGCTGACCCTGATGATTTAGTATCAGTTCCCTGTGATCTGAATTTTATTTTATGTGCTGCATTAAACTATTCAGAAATGAATCAGACAGGCACAGAATTCATGCAGCCAAAAGGCACCTTCCATTAGTAAAGATGCACTTCTATTCAACCCTGTTTTTTGATCGGTTTTCCTTGCAGATAATTGGACATTCTTGGCAAAGTGAATTTGTAGCTTCACCTCATGCACTAAGTTAACTGGAATTTCATCTTGCTAATTGAACATGCTCTACTCCTTTAGTAAATGAACTACATAGTGTATACTAAAGGGTTTCCTTAACCCTCTCATCCAATTTTCCATTCTGGTTACTGATGTTTAAATCTACACTAGGTTTATCATGTTTAATGACAAGGAGCAAAAAACATGACTCTGTATGACATTTGAAGGAGTCTTTGTTCAGATGTTGCACAAAGGACCTGTGGATTTTTGTAATGCAAAGGAAACTAAACAGCCTAAGCACAGTGTAAGTGTAAAATGTAAAACAGTTCAACTTGGGGCATCCTCACCCCTTAGCAAATGGGCAATGGCTGCATACTTCTCACTCCCACCCCACTGGGCACTAAGGGCATGGAGATGTAAGGTCTGTGTAGGCTAAGGAAAGCAGAGTCACAGTCTATTTGTAGAGAGCAGGATGAGTAAACCACCATTTATGATATTTATGACCATTTGTCATAGCCCACAAACAGAAACCTTCTGTTTGTGGGCTATGACAGACAAATATCATTCATTGATAGCTTGTAGGCACATTCATTCTTCAAATATAGGTAATCAAGAACAGTATGATTAGGGTGTTAGGGTCTTAGAGCTACACACAAATGTGTAAGCATTATATAGCTACAGGAAATAGAATTTGGTTTATGCCAGTTTGTAGCTGAAAACATCTACATCTACATAACTTTTTTATTGCAGCTACAAGGTTTCACCAGACTCTAGCAAACCTCAAAAAAGTCTATTTTTTAAGTGTAAAATGCAGTTTTGTAACCTCATGTAGAAACTTTAGAAAACAATATAACCACATAACCATAATGACTAAATCCTCACGACAGACAACTCTGAAAAATATTAATTCCGGAATTTGTTCAGTTTAGCAAAATCTAATTAATAGATACTTAGTAACAAAACTAATGGTTATTTTTAATTCTAGTAATGTAAATATGCCCAACAAAGTGTACCCTGTGAGGCTATGCAACATTTAAGACTGCTTAAGGAAATACTTTGGCTTGCAAGGCATGAAGCTACAAACGCGCAACCTTTAATTTAAGATCATGAATGAGAGTTAAGGAACAAAAGTTAAATGTGTTATTTATGTGGCCAATGATTTAGGATCACATTGATCATATAAAGTAAAATGAGAGATTCTAAGGGTCTCTTGGCTTCCTATATCACCATAGTGGTTGGTCAGCAGCTAGACTTGTAGTCACAAACTGACAACCTTCAGATATCTTTGCTAGCCAGCTCACCCCTAAACCTTGTTAAGGGGGGAAAGTGAGACCATGCTGTAGACATCTTTTTAAACAATAACCTGACCAGTTTTCCCTCAGATACACCCTGGCTGATGGCATCTGCTGGTGATTAACAAACTTCAAATTGTTGCCTGATGCAAATGAAAATAATCAGATTTGATGACCATCTTGCTGGCCCTTTGTCCCAGTGAGATAACTGTAGACATAGGGGCTATCATTGTCAAAAGTGATTAACAAACATTTAATGTCTATGACTTACATTAGGACAAGATTGACTGGCTATTATTGGCAATGCTTCCAGTGCCACAAGTCCACTGCCCATCACTGGTCGGCTGAGATATTAAAGTATACAATTCAAGACAAGAAGGTGGACTGGGAAGTAACTTCACAGAGACCAGAAACAGGAAAGCCATAATTAATCTTTTTAAATCAACCTGTGTGAATTCTGAATATTAGATGGGGGCATATGTGGCACTAGGGATGCACCAATACTTTTCAGATACCAGTGCCGATACTTGGCATTTTCATGAGAACTACCAGTGTTGCTGCGGTTGCAGCTGGGACCTAGCTCTGGCGCTCCACCACTGTCCTGAAATCATTAGTGCATTTGTAAGGAGCTCCGTGTGCTCCTTACAAATGACAGCTGCCTCCTAACTTTTTAATTTTTCTCTAGTCTAGTCTTGGAGCTCGAAAAGTATCTGTACTTGTACTTGTACCGAGTACGCTACTTGGTATCGGTGCATCCCTATGTGGCACCTCAGAACATCAGGGAGCTTAGATCTGGTGAATGAAGCTGAGCCTATGATCAGGACATGACTTAATTAAATAAAGGTTTTAAGGACATTCTTGGGTGAATATGTAATAGTTACAAAGATTAACAAAACTGGTGGCACTATAGTAATGGGTGGGTACTTCAAAGCTGGCGTCCTGTATCACAACCCCACAGAAGGAAAGTACCAAATGTCACATTTGACTTTCCTGGCAATTCATAGAGAGGGTTATTTATTCAAGTCAAGCACAATGCTTTGCAGCCCTAGCTCCTAGGTTTCAATTTCACCTAGAACATTATCTGCATGGATTTTCTATGGGTTTTCTCACACGATCCAAAAACATAGTGCTATGCAGGGGTGTTACTAGACCCTGTCACCCAGGGCACATGCCCCAGGCTTTCTACTCAGTGGCCTGGGTCTTTTTTGAGATATGAAGATGATACATTTTATGCAAAATCCATGGCCTTTAGACTTTAATACACAAAACGTCATAGTATTCTACAGCCCCTCAACATCTTAATATGTGTGCCCAGAGGTACCCTCGGCCTATTAGGAACTTGGAAGCACCCCTGCTGCTATGTTGATTGACCTTTTTTCCAAAATTGCCCCTAGAGAGTGTGGTAGACCATCAGACTGTCCTGTCCCAGTGTGGGGTACAGACTGAAGTGGATGCATCTATGTTATCTGGTGTATTCAGGTGCTGAATTATATGTTGTTACTATATAAATACTGGAAATAACAAATGAAAGGACTAATTTGATTAGTCATGTAGCAATACAGACAGTTCTTAGTACAGATGATGATACATGCAGCTGACAAAAGCAATAGGATGCCCATCAAACTATCTCAATTTTATTTCAGTTGTGGGAACTTTTTACATATATTAAATGGTTGTGATTGTTTCAAATGCACATAAATGGGACACAGTGGTCCCAGTAAGCCTGCAGTTATAGACAAGAAGCCTTGGACAGCAAAAGGCTGTCAGGTCATGCTGGTACTTGTAGTTCTAGAATCAATTAGGATGCAGTAGAGTACGCAGCTTTGGTCTAGACTATCAATAGACATACACAACATCTGAGTGTCAATTTGTTAAGTCTAGCACCCACTTAGCTACAAAGGTGTGAAAAGTACAAGCTTGACCTGCTGGTCTGCGTGCCGCTTGTGAAAACACAGGCTTGATGCAGCAGGTCATTAACAGGATTACTTTAGGTGCAGCCTAATAAGATGAGCAGCATATGGCTTGACACAACAATTAGTGGCTGCTTTAATAGCCGCTATGGGAGAATAGTAGCCTGAGCCATCTATCTGCTCCTGTTTAGAAGCTTTTAGCATTATTTCTGCCTGAGCAGGTCTCCGATTCACTTACAGCACTGTTTGCTTTTCTAATCAAGTTGAAGAGTTTACATAGCCACCCAAATGACTTGGGCATACAACTGGGAATGGCTGATCACATTAAATGATAAGTCGATTGCAACCACCATAGAAACCAATGTATTTGCTTTACCTGTTTGAGCCGCCTCCATTTGGCTCTGCGGTTCTGGAACCAGGTCTTCACCTGCAGAGGATGGATAGGAGATTGTTATCAGCACAGAAATGGAGCAATATGAATTTTAATTATATGTATTCACGGTTCAGAACACAAAGCAACTAAGACAGCGGGGGTGATTTACTAAAGGAGACTGTTCACGTAGCTTACCGAATTATGATGCTGGGTTCACTAAGCATGTGCAAAGGAAGTTCAAAAACAAAAAAAATTGGATTTGCCTTGAACATGATTGGATGATTGAAATGAACACAGCTTCGTCCTATTCACAAAGGTTAATGAATATTCACTTTGCAAAGTGAACAGACTTAGCTCCTTTATTAAATCAACCCCACAGAGCGAATCAACAATGCAAAGTGTAAATAGCACAACAATTGTGTAGCACAACAATGAGGTGGATTTACTAAAGAAACAACAACTGTTCACTTTGTAAAGTGTATTTTCATATTGGAAAGGGAATGTTCACTTAGCTTAGTGAATACAGTGAAGAACCATCCAATCACATGCAAGCAACAATCCTGTGTTTCCAATTTCCCTCACAAATGACTGGACATTCAACGTGAACCCGTCTTTTTTCCTAAACAAAGCGAATATATACTTTGCAAAGTATACAGTCACTTTGCTACTTGAACAGCCTCTACTGTTTTAGTAAACCAACCCCAATGAACTGATTTTAGAGTAGTGATAAGATGAGAAGGGGAAATGTGCAAATAGCATCCTAATTGCCTAATCATGAATTAGAACTCTTGAACTATCATGTATTAGTACTGCTAATAAACAATACAATGACACAGCTATTAAAAATGTAAACATCAAATTATACAGGTGAAACTCGAATAATTAGAATATCGTGCAAAGTTCATTTATTTCACTAATGCAACTTAAAAAGTGAAACTAATATATGAGATAGACTCATTACATGCAAAGCAAGATAATTCAAGCCATGATTTGTCATAATTGTGATGATTATGGCTTACAGCTCATGAAAACCCCAAGAACCCCAAATCCACAACCTCAAAAAAGTAGATTATTACATGCAATCAATAAAACAAGGGTTGTACATAGAACAATATCGGACCTCTGAAAAGTACAAGCATGCATATGTACTCAGTACTTGGTTTGGGCCCCTTTTGCAGCACTTACTGCAATTACTTTTGCACAATATTCTAATTATTCGAGTTTCACCTGTATTATTATTTTAGAAAGTCTAACTGAGGATAGAGGTGGTGTATTTAATATGACCCTGAGCTAGAGAGAGTCCAGAAAAGGGCAACAAAACGAATTAAAGGGCTGGAGGACCAGAGCTATGAGACAAGGTTTCTAAATATAAACTTGTTCACGCTAGAAGTGAGGTGATTAGGAGGGGACATGATTTTGATGTACAAAATGTTTAGTGGTGATGGCAACATCAGCAAAAAAACTTTTTACTGTAAACTCCAACCAAGAATAGAGACCACCACCTTAAACTGGTGGAGAAAATATTTAACCACACAGGGCGTAGGTGCTTTTTTCAGTTCGAGCGGTTAAATTTTGGAACTCTCTGCCACAAGCAGTGGTATCAGCAGAGAGTATTGGATCATTTAAAAACCAATAAGATACCTTCCTCAGAGACCGTAACATACAGAGGTACAGGTACTCTTAAAAATCTAGGACCATACAGGGACTCACATACACACACACACACGCACAAAGGTTGAACTTGATGGACCTGTGTCTTTATTCAACCTCAGATACTATGTAACTATGTAATATGTATATAGATAGATAGATAGATACAAAACGAATTAAAGGGCTGGAGGACCAGAGCTATGAGACAAGGTTTCTAAATATAAACTTGTTCACGCTAGAAGTGAGGTGATTAGGAGGGGACATGATTTTGATGTACAAAATGTTTAGTGGTGATGGCAACATCAGCAAAAAAACTTTTTACTGTAAACTCCAACCAAGAATAGAGACCACCACCTTAAACTGGTGGAGAAAATATTTAACCACACAGGGCGTAGGTGCTTTTTTCAGTTCGAGCGGTTAAATTTTGGAACTCTCTGCCACAAGCAGTGGTATCAGCAGAGAGTATTGGATCATTTAAAAACCAATAAGATACCTTCCTCAGAGACCGTAACATACAGAGGTACAGGTACTCTTAAAAATCTAGGACCATACAGGGACTCACATACACACACACACACGCACAAAGGTTGAACTTGATGGACCTGTGTCTTTATTCAACCTCAGATACTATGTAACTATGTAATATGTATATAGATAGATAGATAGATAGATAGATAGATAGATAGATAGATAGATAGATATAATGTTTGAATTATTACTGCTAAAAGTGAAAATAATACCAGTAATTACAAAACAACAATGGCAGGCAGTGGAAGTACTTGGAGAATCAATTCATAAAATAGTTTTATCATTTTCTTTCTTTCTTCCCTGAGAACAAAAGCCAAAGACACCGTAGTAGAAGGATGGCTATTAGTATGGTTGTTGTCTGCAATTCCAATTTTAGGGGGGGTTTTTGCCAACTGTATAACAATGCAAACAATACTCTTTTTTTATACATTTTTTTTTTTTTAGTCTTTGATAGAGAATGCAAAAGTTAAAACCCCTGTCAGTCTGTCAGTTTATTTTTCCTGGCTGCGGCTCATCGGGAAGAAGTACCGCCACTTCCTGTCCCATGAATACAACAGGACGTGAAATGAATTCTCAAGGAAAGAAGGGGACTTCCCCTCCCAGACAATTGTCACAGGTGTAGGTGTCCCCATTAGAAGATTTCCTCTTACTTCTTGTTCCGGTGACAACTGTAAAATAGATTTGCCATCACTCAATGACATTGGTCACCAGGGCACGTAGAAAGGGTGAAACTACCTGGCAGGAAAACAGACAGCAATAAAAACTTAGCAGGGGTCCTCCTACTTTTACAACTACCAATTTATCCAAAACTGAATAAGGGTTGGGTCAATATATAAATGGTCAAGTAAGCTGCAAAACCTCTGATTCCATGCATGTATTATTTCTACAGCATCTACATTAATATGAACATCTTGGGGCAGAAGGGTGGAGGGTATAGCAGCTGCGATGGAGCAATGACATTCTCATATTGGATTTCAGAGAATGGTGATGGGTCTTCAGCCTTTGGTTTCCTCTTTACCTGTCTCTCGCTGAGCTGCAGCATCTTGGCCAGCCTCTTCCTCTCTGGTGGGGACAAGTATTTCTGAGATTCAAACTTTTTCTCCAGTTCGATGGTTTGGTCGTTAGAAAACCTGACCTGGCCACCTTTTCTCTTGTGCAGGGGTCTCTGGATGAAGGGACTCCACAGAAGAGGTTTACCTGCAAAAAGTATAATACAACATCAGACACCTTATCTACATATCATTGCAGGGTAGCAAGTCCAGGTCAGTTCCTAGGCCCTTGTCTTGTACATAAAGAAGTCAAGAAGGTAAATTTACAGGCAGTAAAAACAAGTCAACCTTTCAACTAAGCTCAGCTAAGATCACTGATAGCGATACGTTTTTGTAACATTCATACTCAGTCGTTTCATGTCAATCAACTTGAGAGCCTTTAGAGCTGGTAACATTTTAGTTTTAAAGGGTTTTTTTCTTTGCCGTCAGACTTGGGCAATGCAAAGTTTGTAGTACAAAAAACACCATTTACAGCACACCTAGGCGACACCTCACCGCGCGGCAATCGTGCAGGTTTCCGCATGGATTGCCGCGCGGTCACGGAGTCACCCAGCAGAAATGGTTGCGCTGTGGGTGCCAATATTTTCTAATGGCACCCCAGTGCATCCGAACACAGCTAAAACAGCCGTGCGTCGTGTATCACAAAAAAAAGTACATGTACCCTTTTTCTGCGATTGCCGCGCGGCCCCATTGATTTTAATCGGGTGACATCTGCGCGGCAATCGCTGTCTGCATTGTGCAGGACCGTGCGATCCCAGATCGCTTAGGTCTGCACCGGGCCTTAAAATAAAAGATTTATGTTGAATATAATATTTTATACATTATATATAGAACAAGGAATTGATTATGTATGCATTAAAAGGCAATAAAAGGAACACATTAGATAAATACACACAAAATAACTTTTGTAGCAAATCTGTGGTTTAATATTGTGGTAGACCAGGGTTGGGCAACCTCTGCACTATAGTTGTTGTGGAACTGCAAATGTCATGAGGCATTGCAAGACTCTGACAGCCACAGGCATGACTACCAGAGGAAGACCATGATGGGATTTTCCCCATAGCTGGGGTTGCCTACCCCTGGGGTAGACAAAGCACTTAAGGACATAGCAGTCACGTTCAGCTGTGGACTGATTTTAATTTATAGGGAAATGGGGATACTCATAGAAGATAATCTATGTCACACCAATATGCATATGTGGCTTGCACATTCCTCCAGCAAAGCAGCCCCTTATTTAAAAAAAACAAAAAAAAAACTGCATTATATAAAAAACCCTTCAGAAGTATAGAAGGAATATTCCCTCTTTCTGGTTATTTCAGGTGGACACACAGACTAACATCTATACACATCTTGTAATAGATACAAGGTTCGTACACTCACATGGAAACTGAAATCTTTGATATTGATGTGACATTGCTGTGCAGTTTATTCTTCTTTCTTTGTTTTTATTGCCAGAAAAAAAAAGAGACAACCAAACAGCAATAAGTAATTTTCTTCTATGGGATGTCTGGGCAGAAAGTTAGCTATCAGTCTCCACAATATCACTTATTTAAAAATAACTTGATTTTCTAATTATTCTTTATTTTTAAATACAGAAAAATAGGATAAACAATACAGTCTACAGGGGTCCATCTCACTCTGCACCCATAAATCAGACTTTCAATAGGACAAGCACAGTCTTCTGGAAGGAAAACTTCCGGGTAACCACCATTAAAGATCATAAATATAAAATAACGTAGTCTGGAAATAGGGATTTCGCTTCTGTTTTAATAATTTACATATCTATAAATCTTGTGCTGATAAAACCTAAGCTACAGAAACCAACTGATGAAAGTTCTATTGTATTTAGAGGCTTGGACAGTCTTAGTAAATCACTCCATAAATGTAATTAAACATTATTTTATTTATAGAAGAACTCTGAGTTGCATTTCATCTCAGATGAACTACATTTCTCAGAGTATCAAATAACCCTTAGCTGTTGCAAAACTAAAATTCCCTGCAGATGTCACTTAGGTGCCTAGTAGGACTTGGAGCCCCTTAGACCTTACAAGGCATGCTGGTACTTGTAGTTCCATCGCCTTGTTTGTCAGATTGTAGCAAAGGATATCCACGCTTCCTGTATGTCCTGCTCTCTATCCGCCTGACATACAGCAAATACAATCCTGCTGGTCCTCCTGTCCACTATTCTACGGTAAGTGTAAGTGTGTTCCAGGCTTGTTGTGAAAGGAATATGCCTGCCTCGAATATGATTTCCCATAAAAAGCCATTAATTGCTAACGGTGACTGCATCCTCCTTATATAAAAAGGAGAAAACATCAACATTTTCTTGAGGCAACCTTGGCAGAAAGTGACCAGTCAGTTTTATTGTGATCTACAAGCACAGAAATGCTAGACTTTTTTAATTGTCAAAATGTAACAGTATAAATGCTTTAGCTATAAAATAATGTCAGAAATATTCCTCAAACAGTAATATAATTCTGTCTATAGGGCCACTTCAATTACAAGATGGTTTGTATAAGACTGTTACCTAAAAATAAGATAATGTCAGAAATATTCCTCAAACATTAAAATAATTCTGTATAGGGTCACTTTGATTGCAAGATGGTTTGTATAAGACTGTTACCTAAAAATAAGATAATGTCAGAAATATTCCTCAAACATTAAAATAATTCTGTATAGAGTCACTTCGATTGCAAGATGATTTTGTATAAGACTGTTACCTAGAAATAAGATAATGTCAGAAATATTCCTCTAAACAGTAATATAATTCTGTCTATAGGACTACTATGATTACACGATGGCTTGTATAAGATTGTTATTTATAAATAAAATAATATCAATTCAAAAATATTCCTCTAAACAGTAATATAATTATTTCTATAGGACCATTACGATTACACAATAGATTGTATAAGACTGTTACCTAGAAATAAGATAATGTCAGAAATATTCCTCTAAACAGTAATATAATTATTTCTATAGGACCATTACGATTACACAATAGATTGTATAAGACTGTTACCTAGAAATAAGATAATGTCAGAAATATTCCTCTAAACAGTAATATAATTATTTCTATAGGACCATTACGATTACACAATAGATTGTATAAGACTGTTACCTAGAAATAAGATAATGTCAGAAATATTCCTCTAAACAGTAATATAATTATTTCTATAGGACCATTACGATTACACAATAGATTGTATAAGACTGTTACCTAGAAATAAGATAATGTCAGAAATATTCCTTTTAAACAGTAATTTAATTCTGTCTATAGGGCGACTATGATTACACGTTGGACTGTATAAGATTGTTATTTATAAATAAGATAATATCAATTAAAAAATATTCCTCTAAACAGTAATATAATTTTGTCTATAGGGCCACTTCAATTACAAGATGGATTACTTAAGACTGTTACCTATAAATAAGATAATGTCAGAAATATTCCTCTAAACAGTCATATAATTCTGTCTATAGGACTACTATGATTACACGATAGATTGTTTAAGATTTTTACCTACAAATAAAATAACATCACAAATATTCCTCTAAAGACTAATATAATTCTGTCTATGGGGCCACTACCATTACACTATGGTTTGTATAAGACTGTTACCTATAAATAAGATAATATCAGAAATATCCCTGTGGTCTAAACGGTAATATAATTCTGTCTATGGGGCCACTACCATTACACGATGGATTGTATAAGATTGTTACCTATAAATAAAATGATATCACAACTGTTCCTCTAGTCTAAACAGTAATATAATTCTGTCTATAGGGCCACTATGATTAGAAGATGGATTGTATAGGGCTGTTGCCTATCAATAAAATAATATCAGAAATATCCCTCTAGTCTAAACAGTAATATAATTTTGTCTATAGGGCCACTACCATTACACTATGGTTTGCATTCAACTGTTTTACAATATTCAAATATAACTAAACCAAACTTTCAAGAGTTTTTCAGAGCTGAATCAGAAACTACTGTTGCGGGGAGGGACATTTTCCAACACACAGATGACTTCCTGACCGGTATACTGGAAAGAATACAGTCAACTGTCACTTGTAAGCCTTTCACAGCCTGCAATGGCAGATAACAGAGCAATAGTCTGCTGCACACAGTAATACAACTGCCGGGAGTTTCACTTTCTGTGCAGGCATCCAGTTACAGATTTAGAAATATTTGCAGCTCTTACATTTAAATTGATTTTGTTCTTTTAGGTTTACTGATCAGTTGGGAAAATAAATCAATGATTGCATGCAAGGGTGCAATTTATTGTGCGGTTCTAAAGGTATTTCAGACATGAAACTGGTCTCTAGTGCATAGAGAATATTTTTGTTTAAATAGAATATTCATTTTGCAAAGGTGTTTGCTTCAATCACCCAATCATGTTCCTGAAATGTGTCCTTGTAACGATTGGGTTTTCAAAAGTGAACATAACTTTTGTTTTTTGGGGGGGGTTGCATTGTGAATGTTCCCTTTCCAAAGTGAACAGTCCTTACTCTGCTCCTGTAGTACACATACATAACTGTCTATATTCTTATAATAAACACAGAAATATGTATTATTTATGGATGGCTTCTCTGTGTTTCCTCCACACTTATGGGATGCAACACAAAGACTTGCACAATTACCCAACGTGCTCAGTTACAAATCTCGAGGTGTGATTGTCCTCTATGAGGTCACGTTGGGGGTGAAGTATGGAAGGAAGGATTGCTGTAAGAAAATGTAACTCCCATAAAGCTCAATTCACAAACCTAACGCAGCAGCGTACGAATACTTATTTCCACAATTCTTCTCAGTTTAGTCCAATGAGATTCCAGAATAACAGTCACATGACTACAATAAAGATACTAAACCTATTGTTATTGCTTTGTGAAGCCGGATGTCATACCTGCAGTACAAGTCTAAAAATGAAAGGTGGCTTCTGGATGGTTGCTAGGGGCAACAGGAAATATTCTTCAGTGCAAGTCTAAAAATTGAAGTAAGACTCTGGATGATCGCTAGGGGCAACAACAAAATATTCTGCAGATTAAGGCGAAAAATTAAATAGGATCCTGGATGATTGCTAGGGGCAACACAAAATATTCTGCTGGTGAAGTCTATAGAATGAAAGGTGGACTCTGGATGGTTGCTAGCAGCAACAAAAACTATTCTGCAGCTCAAGTCTATAAAATTAAAGGTGGACTCTGGATGGTTGCTAGGAACAACAAGAAATTCTGCAACTCAAGTCTAAACAAAAATTATTCTGCGGTACTAGTCTAAAAATGAAATGTGGACTCCAGTTGGTTGCTAGGGGCAACAAGAAATTCTGCAACTCAAGTCTACAAACTTAAAGTAGGATCCTGGATGGTTGCTAGGGGCAGCAAGCAATATTCTGCAGGTCAAGACTATAAAATTGAAGGTGGCCTCTGGATGATTGCTAAGAGGTACTAGTTATAACAATTAAAGGTGGACGCTGGATGGTTGCTAGAGGCAACAAATAATTTTCTGCAGTACCAGTCTAATACTAAAGGTGGACTCTGGATGATTGCTAGGGGCAACAGGAAATATTCTACAGGTCAAGTCTACAAAATAAAGGGTGGACTCTGGACGATTGCTAGGGGCAACATGAAATATCCTGCAGTACTAGTCTAAAAATGAAATGTGGGCCCTGGATGTTTTCTAGAGGCAACAGGAAATATTTTGCTTGGCACATCCTTCATACATCTGCCCTCTGTGCCCATATACTGGCATTATGCAGGCATTTGTGTCCATGTAGGTACCCCTCTTGTCATGATGGTTCGGTTGCTATGGGTTACTACTGTCAGTGAGTGTTTCAGCAGGCTCTGACCCCTGGCCTGGCCGCGGCGGCTCAGCTCTCTTGTGAAAGGCTCTGCTTGCGTCAGTTGGAGCTGTGTAGAAAAACAGCCCTTAGAAAAATAGGAAGCAACTGGTTATTTTAGCCACTGCACTGTCTCATCCCACACAGAGGAAATGAACAATATCAGAAAAACGGATCCTGGCTATCAGAAGCCGAGTGTTTCCTGAATTTGTCTGTATTGAGGATGTCGATAAAATAATCAACAGTGTGCACGAATTCCGAGGAAGAGGCAGCCAGGAAAACACTTAACAGCTTCTGAGGCCAGATTTACTCCTATCAAGAGCTCAAGGTTTCCTGTATGAACGGAAAGGGGTCAGTCTGCACCTCTCTGACCAGTCCAGACTAATGAGCAGCACAGCCAAGGCACTGCTTGTTCAGCATCATCCCTGGGGAGCAGCCACAGGAACCAGAGACCTAGCTCAGCATCCCTGCAAACCTGTCCTATAAAGACAACAGATAACACTGTTTACTGACCTTCACTGAAACTACACCACAACACCACTCCCAGGGACAATGACTGCTTCTCACAGCTTGTCCCTGAAAATCCATGTACCCTAGTATCAGCAATAACCAGCAGAACCTAACATAAGGTGCATTCTAGGAGCATAAAGAGCACCTGTCATCTGGCATGTAGAGAGTCTGAGCATAGGTGAGAATAAGTGAGAATTAATTACTACAGGAGTACAGGCTGTTCACTTTACTGGTGATATAATTTGTTCCTGTGTTCACTTTACTGGTGTGTTCCTGTGTTCACTTTACTGGTGATATACTGTGTCCCTGTGTTCACTTTACTGGTGTGTTCCTGTGTTCACTTTACTGTTGATACAATGTGTCCCTGTGTTCACTTTACTGGTGATTTAATGTGTTTCTGTGTTCACTTTACTGGTGATGCAATGGAGGGAATTTATCAAAACTGGAGCATTTTTGCACTGCAGCCAATCAGCTTTTCTCTTTCATTTTCAAATCTTACCTGAGAAAACTGAAGAGAGATGCTGATTGGTTGCCCCGGGCAACTGCTCCAGATTTTGTCTGCTCCAGTTTTAATAAATTCCCTCCAATGTGTTCCTGTGTTCACTTTACTGGTGATATACTGTGTTCCTGTGTTCACTTTACTGGTGATAATGTGTTCCTGGGTTCACTTTACTGGTGATAATGTGTTCCTGTGTTCACTTAACTGGTGATATACTGTGTTCCTGTGTTCAATTTACTGGTGATATACTGTGTTCCTGTGTTCACTTTACTGGTGATATACTGTGTTCCTGTGTCCAATTTACTGGTGATATACTGTTTTCCTGTGTTCAATTTACTGGCGATATACTGTGTTCCTGTGTTCACTTTACTGGTAATATACTGTGTTCCTGTGTTCACTTTACTGGTGATATAAAGTGTTCCTGTGTTCACTTTTCTGTTGATTTAATGTGTCCCTGTGTTCACTTGAAATGTCTGATCACTGTGTCAGGGAATGCAAAAAAATGGATCTTTGCATGCACACCATTGAGTGTTCACAGTGGACACAGGTTCACTTAATTTACTAACATTTACTTTGCATGGTGAACATACAGTTCACAAAGCGAATAGCACGTACAACTTTAGTAAATCCCCCCCAACACCACCATCTTTTTTTCTTTTTTGTAAATACATATAAAAATATGCATATCTATTATATAAATGCATGTTTCTCTTGTGACATATATGTTGGACAGTAAGCTGTGTGAGTGTGCACAATATAAACAAATATTTATTTATTTAACATAAACTTGTGTCCAATCAAATGAACATTTACTGACCAACATTGTTCAAAATGCAAATAAATAAATGGATTTTGCCTTGCACAGGATTGGAGGGTTGAAGCTTCACTTCATTCACTAAGAATAGTGTAAAACATTCTTCAGGAGCCTTATATACTGTATAATACTCTAGTTTAATACTAGTCTATAAATAATACTTTATAATATTGTATATTCAAGTCTTTACTGCCAACTGAGGGCACTAAACGAAACCTACTGAAATAGGTTTTTCTCCCAATTCCCTTGCCTACGATGAACACGGTATTCCTTTAATCACATTTTCTACTCATTTAGCCAATCAACAAAAATAATTTCTTGCTATTTAAAAAAAAAAAGAGCTCAGTGAGTGACCTCATCTTTCTAAGGGTAATGAGTGGACATGTCACCGTGATATATCAAATAAACCCTATTGTGTGCGATTTGAAGGGACAGACCCGATCCATCCACACAAATCAGTAGACATGCCATGGACAGGGATGGCAGAGGAGGAGACACATGGTATCGGTGCCAGCCTTTCATCTCATCACGTGGTGCCCGCAGGGGGGCACTCAGGGTACATGACCTACTTTTAATGTATCAGATTTGGGTTGTTAGATTTTTTTTTTTTAAGTTTTGATTTGTTTTTCTTCTTCAAAGTGAAGATTTAAATCAGCTCGGTGACTATGAGATGAACCTGCCTGTGTTCCTGACTGATGGGAAGCTCTTGTGGTTTACTCTGAGCTAGATCTGAGTACAAATCAAAACAGCCACAGAGGCAGATTTCGATTCCTCCGAGCGATCTCTAGCAGTACAGTGCAAGTTACAAGAAACACAACAGACATGCAAGAGTGACGGGGGCACCCCATGGTATAGAGGCGTGCAGGGGCACCCCATTGTATAGACGGGTGCAGGGGACACCCCATGGTATAGAGGGGTGCATGGGGCACCCCATGGTTGGTATGCAAGGGTGCAGGGATCCCCTGCTATCTGAGCATGAACCCTACCCAAACACCGATCTTACACAGCCAAGTAACCCCGAACTTACCCAGAGTGTCGTGTCTGATGAGGGCATGGGTATACTCGCCCATGGGTCTCGGAAAGGGGTACAGGGGGCTCTGGAAGGTGCTGCTGCCATAGGAAGCCGCCAGGGCTGCAGGGTGGTGGGAGAAGGCTGGGTGGATGGGTGTGGGTTCGTAGATCGGAGTCCTGTAAGTGGCCACCAGGCTGGTGAAGGATGAGTTAGGAGATGGCAGGGTGGGTGTCATCATGGCCGATGTCCCATGAGAAGCTGCATTCCTCCCAAGGATGTCATCTATATAGAAGGGTGTGGGGTGCACCGGCTGCAGGGGGGTGGGCGCGTATAAGGGCACACTGAGACCCATGGCAGAAGAGCTGGAATGCTGGTACTGCATGGCTCCTCTCTGCTCCCCCTTCTCCTACTACTGTCCACAGCGAATCCTCCGTGTGATGAGTAATCCACCCAGGAAAGGTGCCCGCTCTGCTGCCCACAACGGGTATAAACTGCACCAGCGGCGACTGTCCGGATCACTGACATGTACCCAGCCCCATATCAAGCCTCCATGGCTTTCTATTGGCAGTGGGCGGACCCCTCGTGGTCTTGCGCTTCCTGCCCTGGCTATTTCTCGGCTTGATTGGCTCAGGTAGCTAACCACGCCCAGTCCTGTTGTGAGTGAGGGCCGCGGGGAGCCAATCAGAGGCGGCGGGCAATCTGTATGCTGATCTAGAGACAGGCTGGCTCACTGTACTGAGAGTATGTATCCTGCTGAATGTTATCATCATTATCATCGCTTGTGATTATGAAGATACTGGAGCTGTACATGTGTTGGTGTATCGTGGGTGCAAAGACCTTCATCAAAACTGCTGGCAATACACAAAAAACAGTAACACGGCACACAAAGTCAGGGAGTACCCATAAATAATGGTCATTATTATAGCAATGATGATCATAATAAATTGTATCATGATGTATTACTACTAATTCTACTACCAAAATTGTTATTATTATTATTATTACTACTACCACTATTATTATTATTACTACTACCACTACTATTATTATTACTACCACCACTATTATTATTATTATTACTACTACTATTATTATTATTATTATTATTACTACCACCACTATTATTATTATTGTTATTACTACTACTACCGCCACTACTACTACCACTATTATTATTACTGCTACCACCACCACTATTATTATTTTTATACTGCTACTACCACTATTATTATTATTTTTATTACTACTACCACCACTATTACTACTACCACCACTCTTATTATTACTACTGCTGCTACTAATACCACTATTATTATTACTATTACTACCACTATTATTATTTGTATTACTACTACTACTATCACTATTATTATTTTTATTACTACTACTACTATCACCACTGCTACTGTTACCACCACTATTATTATTATTATTATCTTCATCATAGTTGTTGTTGTTGTTGTTGTTGTGCTGTTATCATTGTTATTGTTGTTACATTATTTGTATCATCATCGCCACTAACATTATTTCCATGTTGTACATTTGACAAAACCCGACTCCCTAAAAATGAGCTCGTTTGGGAAGCACATGAGGCTCTGTTCTCAGTATATGTCATATGTGTACTCGCCCATCCTGTCTGAATTATGATATATCTTAGGTTATGTTTTGTACACATCTTCTACAATGATAACATTTTATTATAATGATTGTATTACTTACATGCAAGAAGACTAGTAAAGGGGTCTATTTATCAATATTGTTTCACTCAAGGTTCAAACTGATTTTTAATGAAGATTCGCACAGTGAGGCGGATTTACTAGAGTTGAGAATGTTAAGTAGGACTGAAAATGTTTACTAAAAAACAAAACAAAAAACGAATATTCACTTCAATAAATCAATCAGGTGCGGATGAATACACGAACAGAGATTTGCTTTTCACATGATCGGATTACTGCTGCGAATCTTTACTTCTAGAGTAAACATTCGGAAATCTTAAGTATTAAGTAAAATAGACCGACTTTT
>NW_017306621.1:507603-517818 GCF_000935625.1 Nanorana parkeri | reverse complement strand
ACTGTTGCAGCAAACCTTGCAGCTCTGCACACCAGAGCAAAAAGGCCTATAAAGCACTTGCTAAAGAACTTTATCGGGTGGAGGATGAAAGCTTTTTAAACGTTGTAGAGGATTAAAATGGGGAAAAAAGCAATAAAAAGGAACAAGATGTATCTCTTAAAATTGTCTGATTCTGAAGAGAATATGATGAAATGTGACAGACTGGGCAATAGGTAATTGAATGTGGGGGTTCTTGTCTGCTGCCTGTCTCCTCCATGGGATGGGGTGTTATCTGAAAACACATCCTGCAGGATAAAAGGCAATCAGCAGGGCTCATTAAGTGATGATGACAGGACATTAGCACACTCTGCGATAATTAATTAAAATGAGGCACCCCGGTGGCTGGAGGAAAGCTGCTTACAGCGGGCTGGTGGTGGCCCTTTGTATGATACATATCTAGCATGATTGTGATTGTATTAGCAGAGGGAGGTGATGTGCAGGCTGCAGGGGGGCACAGCGACCAGGGACTGGGCAACGGGTCACGAGGTGTTATAACTACCCCACTGCAAGAACTGCACCACCACTAGGCAAGCGAGCATCGCATCATAGCAATGCGTAGTACAATGGATTTGTCATTAGAAACGTGTAATGTAAAATTAAAGGATCAGCTGAGAAACAAACCTTAGGCTTCCACTTAAGCTACAATTTATTTTGTCAAATATATGGCAAAAAAGTAATAACTATTTGTAACACATGTTCTCTAAATCTCAATCTCTCTCCCTCCCTCAGAAGTCTCACTCCCAATGTCTACATATGTCACCCTGTGTCCTGGTGTTCTCTCTCCCTCCCTCAGAAGTCCACCTCCCAATGTCTACATATGTCACCCTGTGTCCTGGTGTTCTTTCTCCCTCCCTCCCTCAGAAGTCCCCCTCCAATGTCTACATATGTCACCCTGTGTCCTGGTGTTCTCTCTCCCTCCCTCAGATGTCCACCTCCCAATGTCTACATATGTCACCCTGTGTCCCACCCTGTGTCCTCTCTCCCTCCCTCAGAAGTCCCCCTCCAATGTCTACATATGTCACCCTGTGTCCTGGTGTTTTCTCTCCCTCCCTCCCTCCCTCAGAAGTCCCCCTCCCAATGTCTACATATGTCACCCTGTGTCCTCTCTCCATATATCACTCTGTTTCTTCTATCATTGGAGATTTGGGGAACATAGAGCCTGTTCCCACCTAGCAAACTGAATGTGTTCACTCTAAGCACCCAATCAGGATTTGTTTTCTGGCACATGATTGGGTGCTGAAAGTGAACACAGCATAATATATTCCTTCACATCCCCTCTGCCGAATGAACAGCCTCCAATAGCTGTCAAACGTTTATCAAATAACAGGTGCTAAACTTTGGTGGAATGCCTATTTTCTTCTATCTGTAAGATCTTCTTCCAGACATAAGAGCCATGTGTGACAGCTCTACACATCCCACAGCAGATCAAAATAATAATCTAGTATGTGTCCTTGCAGAGGAAGGAGCTCCAGGTTCGGCAACATGTATTTCAAAAGTAGGCGCCGGAGCTGCGCTAAACTGGCGCTCCCGGGCGCCTACTTTAAGGATTGAGCTACAGTGTATCTTTTCCTTGCTTCTACTTCCAGAATAACTGAGCAAAATGTAAACACCTCTTCATTAAACTAAGCCCTATATTTTTCTTTATGTCTACCCTATACCCCTCTACTCTCTCTCCTCTCTTCCCCCTCATCCCCTTCCCTTCACATATACCCCTCTATGTTCCTTCTCTTGCTGTCTCTCCCTCCTTCTGTCTTCTCTCTCTTTTTTTTCATTCTCTCTCTCTCTCTCTCTCTCTCTCTCTCTCTCCTATATTTCACTCATTTTGAAGGTATTATCACATCTCATTTTACTATCTATCTATCACATTTCAGTATCTACCTATGTGTCAGTAGGTTTGCTCTAGTCAGAGTACCTGTGTGTTCTGTGCTTGTCTGGCCATAACATGTATACATATTCACTTCGCACTGTGCTGTGTACAAGGCCTGAGAAATTAACTTTCTATAGAACAGCTGCTGTACGAAAATGTTCAATAAAGTCCAATATCATCGAGCAGTAAACAATAGTATTCATGAGGATTCAATGGTTATTAAATATTCGGCAAGGTATGCAAGAAAAGCAATCTCTGATGGAATTTCGTCCCTTTTTATAATCTCTTACAATTTTCTAAAAGTTGATAGCCGGGTATGAGAGCTCTACAGATACAAGACAAGAGCACATATGAGAATCATTTAATATGTGTCCCTTGCAAAGGAAGGATGTTTGTGGTCCGACAATGTGTATTTAAAATGTAGGCGCCAGAGTGGCGCTAACTGGCGCTCCGCGGCGCCTAATTTTTACATATAGCTGCACTATAAATCCAAACTTATCCATACTTTGCTTCTACTATGAGCCTATTTGGTGGAGTTTTCAGTATATTTAGACGAGTGATGATCATAAAATATTGCTGTTTTTTTTCATATTTTGCTTACATCTGTTCGATATTCGCCCAATACTGTAGATAAGAACTGTGCGAATCCTCGGGCTGTAAGTAACGATATTTACAATATGACGCTGCAATATAGATTTCATTTCACATGCGCTTTGTAGGTTTTAACTCTTGGATGTGCGATAATCAATAAATAATCCGATATTTGCATATTGTAATGTACAATTGGTATTATCTCTCTTATTGGTATTATATATCTTATATCGTCTCAAAATCTATTTTTGTAATGTATGATATACCATTTTATTACCTATCCAATCATTCCATATTTAATGGTATACAACTTTAGGATCTATTTGCTTGTTGGGATATATCTATATCTGTCTTTCTGGCTATCTTTTTATCTATTTACTGATTACAGTAAGGCACACATTACAGTATTGTTTTATGTTAAAAAATCTGAGGGTTTAATGTCACTTTAAGGAAAGGTGCAAATAGGGCAATACTCCCCCATACACTCACTCTTTCTCCTTCTACAAATGAGTTCCATCACTCAGAAGGTGGGAGAACGCTGAGCATATGTAGGGGCACATTTGTAAAGGACCCCAGGGTGGGTTTTGTGTCATTTGTGCTGTTTAATTTTACTTTGTACTTGTTCATTTGAATATAGAAACAAATAACTCTCCTATTTATTTAAAAAAAATTATAAATGAGCCTTTGCTGTAATTCCACGTTCTTTCTCATTCCAGTACCTTATGTGTTATTTTGTATGAACAAAGTTGCAAAATGTAGTAAAGGGAATTGATCAAAACTGGGGCAGACAAAATCTGGAGCAGCTGTGCATGGCAACCGATCAGCATCCAGCTTTCATTTTCAAACCTTATCTGAACAAATTAAAGAAAGAAGCTGATTGGTTGCCATAGGCAACTGCTCCAGATTCTTCTGCTCCAGTTTTGATCAATTCCCCCGGTATCTTTTAGGAATGTTATTTTCCTAAGGCAATGGCAGCATTACCCAAGTATGACCACCTTATCATTATCACTTCCCTTCTTATATTTTGAATACACAGAGGTCCGCATTTGCGGATGGTTGCATGTCGTAATTGCCGCAGGGCCCCGTTGATTTCAATTTGGTCATATCTGCACGGCAACCATGACAAAAAGGCTCATGCACCTTTTTGTGCGATCAGCGACCCGTGTTTTATTTTTTTGCGGCTGCAGTTATGCGCGATTGCACCGCGACAACTGCGGCACACAATCGCGCTGCTTGCTATGTCGAAATGAATGGTTTGCGTTTGTGCACGATTCCTGGATCGCCATGCAAGTGTGGACAAAACCACACAGATCACCGCATGATCTCGGATCGCACAGATGTGAACTGGGCCTGAGATAAGCTACTTGTGTGAAATAATTGTATCTCATTATAGACTTGGAAACACTCGTCATCCTGCTATACTGTGTCAATCATGAATCCTGAGGAGGTCTGGGCTCTGGTCATTCTATGGCTAATCAGAAAAGAGATGGTCATCCTCAGGTCTCACACACCACCCTTCAATTATTCCATAAACTTTGCTGAAATAATACACAAACTCTCCAGGGTTGGTGTAAAATGTTACCTTGCATTGCCCCCATACCTCTCCGCACTGCAAGGGTTAAATGCTTGCTTTGGCTAAGGGGATATAAAGAAGCACAATACTTACTTTATTTGCCACTTCCCCAGGCAGGTGGTGCTTTCCTCCATTCTCTGACACCCCTGCATGTGAGCAGGCTTTTGGTACTGCTGGTCCTGCATTGCATGTGATGACATCAGAGAGCTGTAACCAGTCAAGCTACAAAATACTTATTTTGTAGCTTGTCTTTGGTTAAAGAGACCCTGTCACATAATAAAACCTTTGCAGCAAAGAAAGTACCTGTAAGGCAGAGAGTGAATTAAGGTGGCCATACACTTTACAACCCTCGCAAGACTATAGTCTTGCGAGGGTTGTAAAGTAATTTTAAAAACCTACGATCTGCCCATCTTGGACAGGCAGATCGTACTTGCGATCATCGCAAGCCCGCCCCCCTAAGGGGCGGGCTTGCGATGACCGCAATGCTGAACGGGCAGTGTGCGCGTGCGCACACCGACCCGTTCGGCATTTGTCTCCCGAGCATCATTCAAACCAGCCGAAAATCGCAAGATTTTCGGCTGGTTTTCTAGCATGCTCCTTAGACAAAAGACGTGCGACCGTACAGTAGAAACGGTCGCACGTCTTCATTCACACTGCACGATTCTCGTACGATCGCGGGATTTCGCCCGATTCTCGTACGAGAATCGTGCAGTGTATGGGCACCTTAACTCTCCTGCCATCTGTATCGCTCAACGATGTGTGTTTTGCTGCTTCCTCCTGCTGACCTCCACATCACTAAAAGAGTAAAAAAAACAGAGTTCTGTTACCGATGAACTCTGCAGAGAACTATGGAACATGACACTCCTGGAAGTGTCGGTTTCCCAGTACACTACGGGTGACCAGTTTTCTGCAGCAGAGCAGCATTTAGGGGCAGCAAGAACTTAGCCCCTTCATTCCAAATATGTGCTTAACAGCAAAGATTTTTTTTAATGTGACAGGGTCTCTATAAGGCAAGCATTGCAACAGGAAACAACTGTATGTGCTTGTGGAAAGTACACTATACTTTTCCTTGAACACTTCACATTTCTTTTTGCTATTCTCCTTTTATTAATAACTATGCAGGTTATAGTGAGATGTGATTAAAGCAATCAAAAAGCCCTCACTCTAATCAGTGCGTAGCACAGTAAAGCCTTCTTAAAACAGAAGGTATTCACATGTCTCATTCCATCACTTATCCCAAATATAAGAGGATTATTCCAAATCATTGCTTATCGCTCATTTGGCCAGATGCACATCCAGAACCGCAGGTGTATAGCGTAAATATAGTCTAATATTATAGAGCCATTCATTCCAAAGTGCAGGTGGTTCAGGCTATTTGGTCTGCATTATTTGGTCCAGTTTGAACTTGAGCTGCTCCAAACCCTGAAGGAAGCTTCTTCTGCTGCCCAATCAGCTGCAGCCAGGGAATTCCCCACCTGCAGCTGCATGTAAGCAAAGGGTTGGGATGCTGTGACATCATTGCCCTTATATGGCCATGTTGCTATATTTCATCAATGACATTGACCTAATATGGCCATTTGGTCAGTGATGTCCCCACAAGCATCCCCCCCACATTATTTATGTGCAGCTGTGGGGTGGAGAATGCCTCAGCCGACAGCTGATTGGGTGGCTGGACCAATTTTTCTTCTGGGTACAGAGGAGCTCAGGTTTGGAACGCATTTATAACGCACCCAAACACAAAAGGAAGCCATCAGTGCTGGCCCAATCTGCAGCTTCTGATATGGCCCCATGGCCAAATTAGGTCAAAGTAATTGGCCAAATATGGCCATGATGTCACCAGCATCTCATCCCTTTGTTTACATGCAGCTGAGGGGTGGGGAATGCCTCGGCCGCAGCTGATTGGGCTGGCACTGATGGCTTCTTTTTGGTTTCAGATGCTCTGGCCGCAGCTGAATGGGCCAGTACTGATAGCTTCCTTCTATGTTCAGATAAGCTTAAGTTCTGTCCGAATCCGAGCTCATCCTTTTTTCACACATGTGATGCTGAACCTCCATGATTGAAAAAAAAAAAAATCCAATAAATGAAAGGGGCAGGTCAGGGACAGTCATGCTGGGGAGAAAAGAGCTAGATGATCCTCCAGCCTGAAAATGAGGGGGCTATAGTGGACTTGCTGCAGCTTCTAATGCACACTGTGAGAAGTGAAATCAGAGTAAGCAATTTCAGTCCAGGAGAGGAGCCTGCTCAACTGTGCCCTACTGAAGGCAAGTCTGGAGTCCAGCTTTAAAATCCATTGTTGCCCTAAACCAGGTATTCTTCCCCTATGGCTGTCCCCTGTGGTCTAAAGGAGGCAGTTCTGTGCTGGTTTGGTGGGACTGAGTCCAGAGTGAAGTCTTCTTTTCCATAGACAGTCAGAGATGGCTTTTCATTCTCCACTGTGCAGGCTGTAAGGGTTTTAACTGGAAAGTTTAATAGGCCAGTTGTTACATTCCAGCCTCGCTGCATAATCCGTTCAACAACGAGAATGAAGCGTTTAATTTTGCAGCGCTGGCTAACACCTGCTTTCAAGTGGGTTGTGAGACCCCAGCGCTCCCTTCTCTCTATCTGGAAACCCATAAAACCTATATGCATGCAATGTCACAGTTATTGAACTAAATATTGTTTTAATATTGCTAGAGCTAGTTTTATGGTTAATTGTATTATGTTTACAGCCAGACTGGGCTTTGTATTTTTCACTTTTCCCAGTTTGATTTTTTTACTCTCCCCCCACCTTTCTGCTGTGTTCACAGTCACAACTAATAAAGTGCAGCAGTTGTGCCCTTTTTATATAGAGGGTGAGGGACTTCCAATATTTTCACTCTGCTGGATACTGGAGCCAGTAAAATTCATGAAATTTTAATTATTTTTTTGGATTAAATAGACGTCTTTTAGGACGAAACTTATTTGCACTTCCTATTGTAAAGAAGTGCAACAAAGGAAATTGTTAAAGAGCCCTCCCCCCCACTTCTGTTGGTGACATTTTTTATTGAGTGAATTAGATGCTTTTTATGGCTATTTGAAATTATTTTTTATCCTACCGATGTGGTGGATTGAAAGTGGGAATACATTAAAGAGGTGTGAGGCTTTTATTGCCCGCCTTTTTACACAACAATAAACATCCATTCATTTCATGCTTCAAGGAGCGCTCTCCATATGGAGGTAAAGTAGTGCTGCCTGCACAAAGGGTACGAAAACCTACTTCCTACTGGGTGCCCAGAAAAAACAACACTAGGACCTAGGTGTATGTATATAAATATAATAAATAGCTATATATCTCTCTATATCTCTCTCTATACATAGAGAGAGATATAGAGAGATATATATATATCTCTATATATAGAGATTAAAGGTGCCCATACACTGCTCGATTCTCGTACGAGAATCGCGGGAAATCCCGCGATCGTACGAGAATCGAGCAGTGTGAACGGAGACGTGCGAACGTTTCTACTGTACGGTCGCACGTCTTCTGTCGAACCAGCATGTTCGAAAACCAGCCGGGAATCGTACGATTCTCGGCTGGTTAGAACGGTGCTCGGAAGACAAATGCCGAACGGGCCGGTGTGCGCACGTGCACACTGCCCGTTCAGCATTGCGGTCATCGGAAGCCCGCCCCTCAGGGGGGCGGGCTTGCGATGATCGAGAGTGCGATCTGCCTGTCCAAGATAGGCAGATCGTACGTTTTTTTAATCTCTGTACAACCATCGCAAGACTAAGGTCTTGCGATGGTTGTAGAGTGTATGGCCACCTATAGAGAGATATATATCTCTCTACATCTCTCTCTCTATATATAGAGAGAGATATAGAGAGTTATATATCTCACCTGTGCTCAGCAAAGTGCTCAGCATAAATGAGTACACCGCAACAGATTTGTCAGAAAACCTTTACTTTCTTTTCAGAATCATCCTTTTCTATGGACACTATACTACAAAATACTCCCACAAATGCAGGTCATTGAATGCAACCAAGATTTGTTCATTTGCACACACAAAAAGTATTTTTTCTAACAAATACTATACTATACTGTACTATACACCCCAATGAAAGTCATAGGAGCAAAGCTAACTTTAAAGGTGACCATACACTGTACGATTATCATACGATAATCGCGGGAAATCCCGCGATCGTACGATAATCGCAAAGTGTATGGAAGGCGTGCAACCGTTTCTACTATACGATCGCACGTCTTCCGTCGAACAAGCAGGCAGGAAAACCCGCCGAGAATCATACGATTCTCAGTGGGTTAGTGGCGTGCTTGTTCGACAACTGCCGAACGCGCACACTGCCCGTTCCGCATTGCAGTCATGCAATGATCGCAAGTACGTTCTGCCTGTCCAAGATGGGCAGATCGTACGTTTTTTTAATTACTTTACAACCATCGCGAGACAACCTTTGGCCACCTTTAAGGTGGCCATACACTTTACAACCATCGCAAGACCTTAGTCTTGCGATGGTTGTAAAGTAATTTTAAAAAACGTACGATCTGCCCATTTAGGATAGGCAGATCGTACTTGCGATCATCGGAAGTTCCAATTACCGCAATGCTGAACGGGCACTGTGCGCGTGCGTACACCGGCCCGTTCGGCATTTGTCTCCCGAGCATGCCACAAACCAACCGGAAATCGTAAGATTTTTGGCTGGTTTTCGAACATGCTCCTTAGACAAAAGACGTGCGATTGTACAGTAAAAACACTTGCACGCCTTCCATACACTTTGCGATTATCGTACGATCGCGGTATTTCCCGCGATTATCGTGCGATAATTGCACAGTGTATGGGCACCTTTAGACAACAAAATCCTAATTAACAAGCATTAAACTACAGGTGAGTATAATGATTCATTACACAGGTGTCCAGCAGACAGATGATTATAACAGGGTGTTACTTACCAAAGAAAACCCCTTCCCATTTCATGCTGTCAGCAATGGCACCACATGGAAGAAAAATGCCACAGGGCCTGAGAAAAAAAATCATTTCTTTACACAAGAAAGGTGAAGGCCACAAGAAGATCAACAAAGCCTTATCAGTCAGAATACTGTAGCAAAAGTGATCCAAAAATATAACAAAGATGGAACTGCAACCATCTCACAGAGACGTCCTGGACATCCACGGAAGTTAACACCTCGACAGGAGCGTCTTCTGATGAGAACGGTTGAAGAAAATCGCCATGCAACTTCACTGCTGTTAGCTAAAAAAGTAGAAAGTCAAACTGTGGTGATAGTTTCCTGTGACACAATACGGCGTACACTGCAGAGGAATGGTATGCATGGGTGTTGTCCACGAAGGAAGCTTCTCCTAAAGCCCTTGCACAAAAAAGCCTGCCTACAATAGCCAGGGCCCATGCTGAAAAAGACGACTACTGGGACTCAAGATCAATGTTTTTGGAGCTGATGGCTTTAAAACTGTATGGTGTCGCAAAGGTGAGGAGTACAAAGAAAAATGCATTGTGCCTATAGTGAAACATGGTGGCGGCAGTGTCCTTCTGTGGGGCTGCATGAGTGCTGCTGGTGTCGGGGAGCTGCATTTCATTGATGGTATCATGAATTCACAGATGTGGTGCTCTATATTGAAAGAGAAGATGCTACCATCTCTCCGTGCCCTTGGTCGTCGTCCACTTTTCCAACATGACAATGATCCAACACACACATCTAAGGCCACTGTTGCATTTCTGAAGAAGAACAGGGTGAAAGAGATTCAGTGGCCAAATATGTCTCCTGATCTGAATCCAATCAAACACCTCTGGGGAATTCTGAAGAGACGAGTTGAGCATCACTCTCCATCCGGCATCCAGGCTCTAAAAAAGGTCGTTCTTGAAGAATGGAAAACGATAGATGGTACAATATGTCGCCAACTTGTTCATTCCATGCCTAGAAGATTTGGTGCTGTCCTTACAAATCATGGAGGTCACACAACATACTAGATTTAGTAGTTTTTGTTGTGGGTGTATTCATTTTTTCTTCACCTAATTTGAGCAAAAAGGAAGATTATGTAATCTAAGTTATATTATTAACCTTACTTTCATGGAATGAGCTAAACAAATGTTCTAGAAAACTCAGTTTTATCATAATTTTGGAAATTGTTCACTGAGATACTTAATAACATCTTACCATTCA
>NW_017306621.1:489220-507568 GCF_000935625.1 Nanorana parkeri | reverse complement strand
GCAAGACTGGTACAAGACAACAGAAGGGCAACAGTGCAGTGTCAGATACCTCGCATCACCTTTCAACATCTCGTGGAGTCACGAGGCGGCCCAACTAAGTCATCTCGTGGCTCAACGAAGTACTGATGGGGTGGTCATAATAATCTGGCCACTCAGTGTGTGTGTGTATATATATATATATATATGTGTGTGTAAATAAAGATAAATAAACATATATATTTCTTGTTTGTTTACTTTTTAAAAATGTTACTCTGGCCCCGCCTCCTCCTCCGCCACTCTCACCTAGACGAGAATGACATGCCCTGCTCCCGCAGCTTCCTGGTATTCCGGGATTAGGGACACAGAGAGGCTGGTGGGCGGAGCTGCATTCTTCATCTCCCAATGACTAAGGAGCACCAAGATGGTGGCATGAAACATGGACTGTGTCTCCCGAACAGCAGATTGCGTGAACAATGCTGGATTTGCTGAGCAGGTAAGTAGGGGCGCCCCCATAATGAGGCAGCCTCAGGCGGCATCTCATTGGGGGGCAGCAGGTGGCAGAAGCAGGGGCGACTAACAACATCCCCCCCCCCCCCGTCCCGGCTGACAGCTCAGCCCCCTTTTCCTGGCTGCTCCAGGCGGCGAAAAAGGTGGGGACGGCCCTGCAGCTAAGTAAGGTTTTTTTTTCATTCTATACGTTCATTAAGTACAAAACAAACCTGTTGATCCTACCAGAAATCATGTAAACTCTGCCTCTGCTACACTGAAATCTCAAGCAGTGTTATCAGATCTGCCCCCTTCACTTCTGTGAACTACGGAACACCTCTGCCTATGGTATGGTGTTGAGGAGGGAGAGGTGTTCTGTAGTCCAAACCACAAGCTTGCAGCTCAGGATGACAACACTGCTTCTCCATAGATGCAGTACAGTGAGTGTTGTTAGGACAGGAAGTGTGTTACTGTCAAGGTGAAAAGAATAGAGAGGAAATACTGTAATATGGAAAATAGTGAAGCTACCACTAATGACTGGTAAGCTGCAATATATTACATTTGTGTTCCTGGGTTAAGATACTTGAACTTTTTAATATACTCTGTAAAACTAAGCTATACTGTACTATGCTATACTGTACTATACTATACTGTACTATGCTATACTGCACTATGCTATACTGCACTATGCTATACTATACTGTGCTATACTGTACTATGTTATGCTATACTGTACTATACTGCAATAAGCTATACTGTAGTATACTACGGTACTATGCTATACTGTACTATGCTATACTGTACTATACAATGCTATGCTATACTGTACTATGCTATACTGTACTATACTATACTGTACTATGCTATACTGCACTATGCTATACTGTACTATACTATGTTATGCTATACTGTACTATACTGCAATAAGCTATACTGTAGTATACTACGGTACTATGCTATACTGTACTATACAATGCTATGCTATACTGTACTATACAATGCTATGCTATACTGTACTATACAATGCTATGCTATACTGTACTATACAATGCTATGCTATACTGTACTATACAATGCTATGCTATACTGTACTATACAATGCTATGCTATACTGTACTATACAATGCTATGCTATACTGTACTATGCTATACTGTACTATGCTATACTGTGCTATGCTATACTGTACTATACTATGCTATACTGTACTATGTTATGCTATACTGTACTATACTGCAATATGCTATACTGTAGTATACTACGGTACTATGCTATACTGTACTATGCTATACTGTACTATACTGCACTATGCTATACTGTACTATACTATACTATACTGTACTGTACTATGTTATGCTATACTGTACTATGCTATACTGTACTATGTTATGCTATACTGTACTATACTGCAATAAGCTATACTGTAGTATACTACGGTACTATGCTATACTGTACTATATTGCACTATGCTATACTGTACTATGCTATACTGTACTATGCTATACTGTGCTATACTGTACTATGCTATACTGTACTATGCTATACTGTACTATACTGTACTATACTATGCTATACTGTACTATACTGCAATAAGCTATACTGTAGTATACTACGGTACTATGCTATACTGTACTATGCAATGCTATACTATACTATACTATACTGTACTATGCTTTACTGTGCTATATGCTATACTGTACTAAATAATGCCATACTGTGCTATACTGTACTATACTGTGTAATACAGTCCTATATGTACTATACTGTGCTATACTGTACTATACTCTGATACAGTCCTATATGTACTATACTGTTTTATACTGTGCTGTACTGTACTATACTGTGTAATACAGTGCTATATGTACTATACTGTGTATAATTTGTAATACTGTACTATACTGTGCTATACTGTGCAATACTTTTATATCATGTTGTCCTTAATGTAATTGTGAGAGTGCTACATTGTAAAGGTAACTGTGCTTTGATCCTCCAGGATTGGTGTATCAGCTTCCATGAAAAATATCATTAATAAACAAAAGCTACAGCCGGTACAATACTGTACTACACTGTGCTATGCTGTACTATACTGTACTATACTGTGCTATACTGTGTAAAACCCATGCTATGCTGTGTAATGATGTGCTATGAAATGGCATTGGTAGTTGCCGCCTATGGCAGTACCCGGCTTCCCATGCCATTTGTTAGCCTTATAAATATACAGAGCTGAATGTCAGCAATGGCAGTCTGTATATCCTTTTCATACACATGTTCTTTCTAATAATGAAATTAGTCATAAAGAAGTGTTAACAATGTGCAGCTGTGACTATACATTTGGGGTGAATAAGGTCCCCCCCTCCCCTCCCCCCATGTTTAAGTTGCATCATTTCTTTAGAAGTCTCCAAGTAACAAATTTCCTTTTCTATGTTAAGTTGAGCAAAGTGGTGAAAATATTTGCAAAAAAGCTCCCGAGAAAAAAACAACTGTTGGGGATTGCATCAAAGCCCGAGGTAGATACCTATGGGGAGATTATATAGAGTAGCCGCACTGCTGCTACAAACAGCTCTCCGTATAGAGAATATTGACTATGAGTGGAGGGTGCAGATATAAGATCATGTACGGTATATATGGGCAGCAGATTGTATAAAAGCCGTGTGTACTGGAAGCTTTAACAAGGCAATTGCACAACTTTCAGCCGGCTTTGGGCAGCCCTTAAAGCACCCTTCATCATGCTGCTATTATATTTTTACAGTTGTCCCACCAGCTATGAAAATACCTGAACAGCACCTGCACCTGATTGGATGCAGACGCTGTTCACCAGACAATTTTCCATCCGACTCCTTCAATTTCTCAATTGAAGGATGGCCAGTGACTATAGTTTTGTTTTTTTTCATCATTTAATGGACTATTCATTTGATCTTATTCTTGGCTAGAGTTGCACTTTAGGAATCTTTATGTGTGGAAGGGAATCTGTCAGTATATTTATGTTCCGCTCCCTCTTTCAAATGCTTTTCTGCAATCTGGCAAATAATACTCAAATCTCCAACCCTTTTGAGTTTGTAGGGAAGCAAGTCAATGCTGATTGTAAGCCCCTCCCTGCCTACACCTGACTTCTAAGGGACGGGTACATTTAGGTACCACAATGAATTGGAGCCATTGTTAGTCCAGCACAGGTATGAGTCGAATGTAATGCACTGTAATACCGAATTAGGGCCACTAGATGGAGCTGAGGAGCACAGAGAATGAATGCATCCTTTCATTCCACTTCTCTGCAGAAAATCAGGATAAGTCAAGATTCAACAGGTATCTTGGGAACGGGCCCAGACGTGGCACTAGAGAAGCTATGTTTTGTGTACATGGCAGGGTGCAGTAATGAGAATTCATGTGTTTCAATTGTTTTATGACAATGCATCACACCTTGATGGTGTTACTCCTTACTGTATGACAATGTTACTTGTTTTGCACCTTTGTTTATATTTGTAAAAAAATTCTTTGAATAAAAAACAGAATTTATAAAAAAAAAAGATTCAACAGGTAGGTGACACCACTGTTTCATTTTGATAATTCCCCCTTCAATGCAAGGATTAAGTGTTCCTTATGTTCTAGAGTCTAAAATAAAGAAGACATACTCACCTGACTCTCGATCTCACCTGGCTGTTAGATCGGTCCCCTAGACCAAAACGAGCAGTTTGTTTGACAAGACAACCTCTTACCTCTCCATCATGTCCCTTCATCCTTGCTGATGTTTGACAAGACAACCTCTTACCTCTCCATCATGTCCCTTCATCCTTGCTGATGTTTGACAAGACAACCTCTTACCTCTCCATCATGTCTCTTCATCCTTGCTGATGTTTGACAAGACAACCTCTTACCTCTCCATCATGTCTCTTCATCCTTGCTGATGTTTGACAAGACAACCTCTTTGTCTGCTGGCGCCGGTGCTTCCAAGAGTGTTGACTTTGCACTTTAATTGCTGTTTTATCTCCCCCACACAAGAGTGAGCACTTTCAAACAAATTCCCCTATTTCCGGAATGGGCCATGCCAGCTACCTCCACTATGGATGTCCACAATCCACACTGGCATGGCAATAAACTGTGTCCTCCCTGCCAGCTCTTCAATTCATTGCTGAAGCTTCATTAGTTAAGCGGAAAGCCAGAATTGGTGAAAAGTTAACCCTTGCAGTGGGGCTACCTCCAAGGGTTAACTGCTCGTTTGCATCTAGGGGCAAAAATAAGTTAGATATACTCACCTGATCCTCGGTCCAGTCGGGCTGATAGATCGGTTCCCGCAGCCTCTTTTCCCCTGGGCTCCAGCGGTCTAAGGACCCAGGACATTATCACATTTAATGCAGGTCCATTGACTTGCATTAGACATGAGGATGCCAAGGGACATTGCGCAGCCAGAGCAGAAGGTAAGAGAGGTGAGCGCTGACTGTCACAGGACTAATAATCAGGTAAGTATTTATTTTTTATTTGAGGACCTAGACCAAAAATTTGCAGTTTACCCTTTCATTGTAGGGGTAGCCCCACTGCAGGGGTTAACTTCTCAAAATCCTGGAAATCTTTTTTTAATATGGGACAAATACTGGCAGAAAGATGACACATCCATAATACAATCAGTGACAGCGATTCCATCAGTGTGCGTACCTGACACCCGCTCCCATTTTATTAGATATTCCTTATCACACCATATAATGAATTGGGAAATACTTCTCAATGTGCAATCATGACTAACAGATTAACTAGCTCCCAGTCTGAGGACCCCGGGCTCCTTCTCTATTAGTTCCTCCACCTCCCAATCTATCAACATAAATAAATTTCTTATTGCCCCCCTGCAGATAAATTGAGTGTAATGGCCGTTTCAGATTAGGCTGTAATGACAGCAGGGGTGCCAGACAGGGACAGTGACGGCGACAGCGCGAGGGTAGACAGTGCAGAGGCTCCTGTTGGTGCAAACCTTGCTCTTGGGAAGATTTGCTGAAGACGTATCGGTTGTTCTTTTTGCAAAGCGAATGTTCACTGAGCTTAGTACAGAAGAAGCTGCATTCACTTCAATCAACCAATCATGTGCTAACAAAAAATAGCTTGTTTTTATTTTATTGGCACAAGATTGAGTATAAAAGGTGAACACGTGATCGGGTATAAAAGGCGAACACGTGATCGGGTATAAAAGGTGAACACGTGATCGGATATAAAAGGTGAACACGTGATCGGATATAAAAGACGAACACGTGATTGGATATAAAAGACGAACACGTGATTGGATATAAAAGACGAACACGTGATTGGGTATAAAAGACGAACACGTGATTGGGTATAAAAGACGAACACGTGATTGGGTATAAAAGACGAACACGTGATTGGGTATAAAAGAAGAAAACGTGATTGGGTATAAAAGGCGTATTGGGTATAAAAGACGAACACGTGATTGGGTATAAAAGACGAACACGTGATTGGGTATAAAAGACGAACAAGTGATTGGGTATAAAAGACGAACACGTGATTGGGTATAAAAGACGAACACGTGATTGGGTATAAAAGGCGAACACGTGATTGGATATAAAAGACGAACACGTGATTGGGTATAAAAGACGAACACGTGATTGGGTATAAAAGGCGAACACGTGATTGTATATAAAAGACGAACACGTGATTGGATATAAGAGACGAACACGTGATTGGATATAAAAGACGAACACGTGATTGGGTATAAAAGACGAACACATGATTGGATATAAAAGACGAACAAGTGATTGGGTATAAAAGACGAACACGTGATTGGGTATAAAAGACGAACACGTGATTGGGTATAAAAGACGAACAAGTGATTGGGTATAAAAGACGAACAAGTGATTGGGTATAAAAGACGAACACGTGATTGGGTATAAAAGACGAACACGTGATTGGGTATAAAAGACGAACACGTGATTGGGTATAAAAGGCAAACACATGATTGGGTATAAAAGGCAAACACATGATTGGGTATAAAAGCGAACACATGATTGGGTATGAAAGGCGAACACATGCTTGGGTATAAAAGGCGAACACATGCTTGGGTATAAAAGACGAACACGTGATTGGGTATAAAAGGCGAACACGTGATTGGGTATAAAAGGCGAACACATGATTGGGTATAAAAGGCGAACACATGATTGGGTATACAAGGTCAAGGTGAACACAGGCTGACCCTATTTACTGTCATTCATTTTGCAAAGTGTACATCAATTCGAGCTTTCATGCTCAATTCATTCCCCGCCCACCGCGGGGCGCCATTCAATTCGGAAGAAAGGATGTTTGCAGCGAGAGTTGCATTTCTTATTTTAAAAAACAAGAAATGTGTTTGCTGAGCACAAGATCCCAGGATAAGTAAATAGCAAGGAGGTCCAACTTTTAGAGGGAGCCATGTGTCAACTGGGGGTCACCCATAGGGTCCCTGGAGTAGCCTGAAGTGCATTAAAAGGAGAAGAGTGCCACAAGATTTGAGTCCATCAAAAATTAGTCACAGCAAGTAATCAAACAGCCGATGCGTTTCGGGGGTGCGACACACCCCCTTCATCAGGGCTGTATTTGATCTCTCCTTAATTAACTCTCCTTATTGTCACATCTGCAGACCATAAAACCATAAGGAGAGGGCTTGAATGAATCCAGCAAATATTTCTTTATCATGGAAAGTAGCCCAAAAGCCATCCCGTTTCTGGAGCTCAACACTCCCCCTTCATCAGAGCTGTAGTTGATCTTGTTTTAACTTTCCTTATGGACTGTAGATGTGACAATAAGGAGAATTCAAACCAGATCAAATACAACCCTGATGAAGGAGGCGCAAGGACCACCAAAACACGATGGCTGTTTGAATACTTGCCATGATAAATAAATTAATGTTGGACTCATTCAAGCTCTCTCCTTGTGGACTGCAGATAAGACATTAAGGAGAGTTCAAACCAGATCAAATACAACCCCGATGAAGGAGGAGCATGGCCCACCAAAACACGATAGCTGTTTGACTACATGCAATGATAAATACATTCTTATTGGACTCATTCAAGCCCTCTCCTTATGGAGTGCAGATGTGACAATAATGAGAGTTCAAATCAGATCAAATACAGCCCTGATGAGGGAGGAGTTCAGAGCTTCTGAAACGCGATGGCTGTTTGACTTCTTGCCGTGATAAATAAGTTCTTGTTGGACTCATTCTAGCACTCTTCTTATGGGCTGCAGATGTGACAATAAGGAGACTTAAATAAGAAGGGATCAAAGACAGCCCTGATGAAGGAGGAGTGTTGAGCAGCCAAAACGTCTCATCTGTTCGACTACTTTCCATGATAAATAGATTCCTGTTGGACCCATTGAAGTCTTGGGGCTAATCATTTTTAATGCACAACAAAGAGGAAGAGATGAGTCTGCAGGGGGCAGCTCCAGAGAGAAGGTGAAGATTGAAGCGGGAGCTACTTTTCTTTTAAAATGTCCTGAGCAGAAGCTTTTTTTGTAAAATCTAAGTTGGCATGAAGCCTTTCCTCCGCCTCTACTCCTTTAGTAAATCCACCCCATGGTATTGATTATCACAATGTAACTGGCGTCCGCCTGGAACTTTGCGATCGATATGAAGTTGTCAGCTATCTTGGTGTCTGCCGGTTTATCTGGGAGCACCTGTGATACAAACGTACCTGGATGCCTGGAAACAATTCTATCTCTGATTGTATAAATAATAGGATTTCCATTGCATTTCCTGATTGAAAAACAACAGGATATTGATTTCCTCACCACAAATAAAAATCGCCTGCTGAACTCAGTTAATACATTACCCATTGGCCGAGCTTGTGTTTGCTGTGGGCTTTATAGAAGCCATCTCAATTTAATTATCCTTATCATAGGGAATAATGCACGGGTTTATAAAGCAATGAATATCTCCTGTAAACAGAAAAGCAATCAAAAGCCTCCAATAAAATGAAGGAAAAACAGCTAGCAATAATTGGATTGGCAGCAACCAATAGGGCTGTTTAATTTGACTTTATGCTTTTTTTTGTTTTGTTATCATGCCAGATATATTGAGCTGCCGAGTATCGAATAAGGGGCACTACATAACAGTGCATTTTAAAGGGAAATTCCACCATTAAAAAAAAAGAAATAATAAATGCATTTAGTGGCGGCAGTAATAGCCGGCGGGGGAGATTCCCCCATCCACATTGTTTAGCGTGGATGTGGAAGCCGAGTGATTTCTCTCTTTTCTCTCAAACAACAAAAATCTTAACCCCTGTTCACCATTGTGAATACGCAAAAAATGTGTTTTGCGCTTGCGGCACCAATGCCACCCAAACACGCCAAGCAAGACCACGTGCAGCTCAAGGCTCAAGCTGTGCATGAGCTTTTTTTTGCTGATTTTGTTGCATGTAAGGCAGCCCATGGTAATGAGGCTCCATTCACAACTGCGCGGTGTGGTGCCATTCATTGATAATGGCATCCAAGTCCATCCCTATAATCAGGCAGCCTGAGGTGGTTGCCTCAGGTGGCATCTCATTGGGTCACGTGGGGGGAGGGGACACCTGCTGCCCCCTTTCCAGCCAGAGTGTCCCAGGTTGTTAAGAACTCTTCTCAAACTGTGACTCTCTGGCCGGCATCCCACCCAAATCAATGATGTCAATGGTTGCCAGGAACTGAGTGGAATGCTCTGGCTGGCCTCCCGCTGAGCTCCGGGCAAGTAGTGACATCAGCGAGTTGGGCAAGGTGCCGGACAGAGCTGGAGAAAGAGATAGCAGCAGACACCCAACCCTGTCATCCCCCCCATAACATTCGTCACCAGCTCAGGGCCTCAGCCTCGGGTGACGAATACTGTAGACTAGATTTGTAAGCCACAAAAAAATTGCTTCGTTTTCATTCTTTCGGGTTTCGGGTCCGAACGCCGTTTTGTTTCGTTATTCGGTTTCGGACCAAAATTCGGATGACCCGAAATAAGTTAAAAGAACATTCGGATTCGTTTGCATTAGGCCTCATTGGAATTCAGATGCATCCAATGTCCGAATTCACAAAATGTCGTCCGAATTTGCATTTGGAATGAAACAAAATTGACATATCTACTGTAGGGACATCCTTAGTGCGATTTTAGTACGTAGGGAAGCCCACTGGAATGAATGGGCTGCCCTATAAATGATTTACAAAAATGGGCATACACACAGACACGTTGTCACACCTGCACAAGTGTGAAGGGAGCCTGTATGTGCGCTGTGCAAAAAAATGCATAAACGTGATGCGCGATGTTGCGCTTCCCAAGTGTGAATGGGGGCCCAGCTTTATTAAGATATGGCCCATCTTTACTATGATGTGGCCCATACATGAGCAGCACCATTACCATACAATGAAGGGAAGCTTTCCCTCTGTACTGTAGGCCAAGCGTTCCGTTCACGGGCTCCCTCCGGCTCGGCCTTTTTTTTTATTAGCTCTGGTAAAACAGCATGGCCCTCATTGCAATAAAATAGCTGGTTTGTTTCATACAATGCTGTTTATGATTTTAATCAAACCAATGTTTACATTAAGGTGCTCAGGATTTTATGTACCATTGTAAACAGCGTTGTCCCCACATGTTAGTGATTGAGCGCAGCGTAAAAAACTGAGATTCGGCTTTAAATATAAATGGAGATTTATGTGGAAAGTGATCCTCACGCAGGCCAACAAATTGCATTTGTCTGGCAAACAAAGCGCGTTTCAGCGAGGCCAGCTTTACAATACTCACCGCCGCTGTGTAAACTGAGAAGAAAGCTGCAATTATTCACCACACGGTGAACAGAGGTGAGGCAGCGCGACCGCTGATACCACGGGTTATTTACATTTATTTGAAGGATGACTCCACTCCATACTTCTCCGATTATGTTTTATAAACTTCCTATTGGCCACTGAATGGGGGGGGGTACTTAAAGCGGACCTTCAATCCCTCCCCACCACCTCACCTTCGCCGTTTTTAATTTTGTTTTTGTTTACAGTGTTTTTTTAATCTTCGATTCCGCCCTCCCTCACCGCTATTTTTGCTTAGGTTATGTGTCCCTGCCGTCTCCTGGGATATTCCCATCATATATCCCAGTAGGCTGCAGGAGCACAGACTCACAGCGGCCAGTGGGCGGACATGACAGGCGTCATTGGGGCCTGGCTGCTTGATCTCAGAAGAGGTAGCTGGCTCCCAATGAGTGAGGAGGACCAGGATGGCATCATGGGACCCGGGATGTGCCAGTAGAGCAGCGGATCGCGGTAGGACGACACTAGATTCACTGGGCAGGTGGGTTTGTGAATTGAAGATAACCCTGCCTGATAGGTAAGAGGAGCTACAAAATTACTTCCTCTGTAATGCTGAAGTTTAATCTGCTTTTAGTTTGCCTTCCATGTTTCCTCATCCCCCCCCCCCCCTCCCCATCAACCTGCTAATGATATGTTTTAATAAACATTTTCCCTTTTAATTACATACCTTCTTTTGGACCCAGTGACATAATCACATAATCACTGGGTCCCTGTCCTTCCTTCTCTATGTCATGCAAGCAGATCATGGTGGTCTGTATTTTCCATCTCTGGAAAAGCAATCTTATTTCTACAAAATATATCTTTGAAATAATCCAAACCTTCCATCCTACTGTTTTGAGCCCCGAGGAAGGGGATCGTGTCTGCCCCCGAAACGCGTTGGATGTTTAAACAATGTGATCATTAAATGTTTTGTGGACCCTGATATTCTATCAGTTTGGCACCCTTCTTTCCGTTCCTAATATCTTGTTGGGTGGATGTCGGTCTGGAGGAGTGGGCACTCCGAGGAAGGCTGAATTTCTATGCAGCCACCAATAGAAAACCTGTTTGCGGTTTATAAAACATAAGACAAACTCCCTAATGAAAGTGATCATTTTCATTAACAGGAACTAGTGCTAAGCTCTCAGTAGGACTTCTGGGTCGGGGGTTGGGAAATGCAGCCATATCCAATGAAGCAAGTCAAAGAGCCATCACGATGTGCAAAGTACAGTTTATGCCATAACCATAATAGTTCAGCTAACTGCAGTCAGATTAGTGGGAGATGACTTCTGATTGGTTACTACGGATCACTGCACTTCAATCATTGCTTTTGTCTTATTACTCAAGTCATTATTGTAAATTCCTAAGCTACTAATAAGCAGAACTATCCAGCAGATCGAGTCATTGCAGATCCAACCTCCTGATAACGGGACGAAAGACGGCATGAACATAACCCCCGCTGACAATCATCCATTTCTAATAGGTGTACTGGAGAATGTGATGGCAACGTGACCTCATCCACCCACATGTACAATGATACCATATTGATTGCTGTGGTCACTGCAGCATTCAGAGGTCCGGCTGAACCAATAAAACCCAGAATTCACACTTTAGGCTTCATTATCTCCAGCACAACAATATACAAACCAGAGACTACAAGTTCCCAGGTACATCACTGGCAATGTGTGTTTATTGCCACCTCTCAGAATTCCCCTCGCTGTGGTCTCCAGAACTGGAAGTGATGAGTTATTTCCTAACTGGGGACACATACAATAAGCCCTAATTCACACTGGGCTGAGTTTAGTCGCGTTTATACGCGTATACTTGCGGTTAGACACGTTTAGCCTCATAAAACTGAGCTAGTTGGACCCGGAACGCAAAAATGTCTATTTTCGGTAAACTGACCTAGACTGAAGGCACCTAGACGCTGTTGGATGCCTAGGTGTGCATTCAGTCATAGACATGCATTACATGAGTCCAGGTGCGTTTAGAAATGAGCTCCAAACACACCTGAACTCAATGTTTTGGTACTTAGTGTGCATGAGGCCTTACACCAGTAGACTTGTGTAAGCCCCCCCCCCCTATATACACTGGAGCATATTCAGGTTATTTTGAAGCCTTTTAATGCATTTTTGCACATTTTTAGGCTTGAATGTTTTCGGTATAGCCAATCATAAGTTAGTTGCTAAGCGAAGACGGTTGTTAGGCACAAAATTGTGCGAATAATGCACATTAGGCACACTCATTAAAGTAAAGCCCTCCAGCTGTGGTGAAACTACAAATCCCATGATGCATCTCTCTCCAGGAGTCATGTCTGTGGCTGTGAGAATCTTGCAATGCCTCATGGGATTTGTAGTT
Source organism: Nanorana parkeri (assembly GCF_000935625.1). NCBI lineage: Eukaryota > Metazoa > Chordata > Amphibia > Anura > Dicroglossidae > Nanorana > Nanorana parkeri. Next base: position 494,997 of record NW_017306621.1, on the reverse strand, counting down.
CTACCACAGCTGGAGGGCCGGAGTTTGGCTACCCCTGCATTAAAGTCTATGGGGCCAGAAAATGTACAATTCTGTGCTTTTTTTAACGTTTCAAATAGAGGGCATAGTGCTCGGCTGTGAATCTGCACCATAGAAAATAATTGGATTCGTTGGCAGGCTTCAGGAAACACACAGCAAAATGCCCATGTGATAATGGGAGCCTAAGATGCACATGACACATGCACACTGGTGTATGTCGTACAATCATGCATTGTTAAAATTATTTGTAATGCTTTTTTCCTCTAACTTAAACATTATTGAACTTGATACGTGGCATGTTGTGATGTGTTATAGCACATGAGAACACACTGTGCAAAAATGTCCTATTTTGCTCGTGGCACACCATGTTGATGTGAGCTAATGGGATACGACAGAACGCAAACTGCCTTGCCTATGGGTTGGGACTGTGCTTGGGCAACGCTGCCAGTGTGAATGAGCTGTAAAAAAAAAAAAAAGTTTGATGCATTTTATTTGAAATCAAGAAAACTTATTAAAATGTATGTGGCAAGGCCTCACAGAACACATCAATGGGCTATAATGTATCATTGATATGTGTTGAGCATGTTTTGATGCCTTTCCATTGAGCTCAAAAACAGAAAAAGGCATCAGGCAAAATAACATAAATTCCGGCATATAGCCCCTGCCAGGGAGCCACAACAACCGCTGTGTACAGCCGCCCATAGAGATCTGTGGCTGTACTAGGCTCCATGGTGGGGTGGGCAACTGCGGCCGTGCTTGAAAATCCCCCAACATGCTTCTGCGAATCATGCCTTTAACTGCAAAAAGTTTCCCAGCACACTCACCATGCAGCATGCAAAAAAACTTGTCTCACTGCTAAGGTTAAAAACAGGAGGTTTAGATGCACGCCTTCTGCAGAAAATGTGAAAGCCGCACAGCCACGCCAAGGCACCTCTATATAGTGCGGTCCTAACTCTAAACTGTGAGAGTCTCCATCTTGGAGCACATGGGGCAAAAGATTAAATTGGGTGCAGGTTTGTCAGGAGGCAGCCCAACCTCCCTTAAAAGGCACAGGTTCGCACAAGGGATCCCGCACATCACAGCGTTTCATAACAGCTGGAGGGCTGGAGTTGTCCACCCCCATGCATGATCAATGATACAATTCATTTTTAATGGTATTGGCAATGTACAAAGTATGCTACTGCACAGAATCCTGAGTGGAGTGTGCTGCATCCTTCGGTGCCAACTAGTGCACTGTAAAAAAAAATGTTTGCATTTCCCGCACCATGTATGACGCCAGCATTGCTTAAAAGGTGGCACAAAATTATTTCAAGTGTGCCCTTGCATTGAGTGGCATTGCCACAAAACACCAGTCACCACTAGGAGTAACTTTTTTTCAAGTGAAACCTGAACACTCTAGTGACATGCTAACATTATTTTGTGAGAATGAGTCGTGGCTTATTCATAGGTAAATAGCATCACTCATTCCTATGCAAATATCACAGTGGATACTATTTTCAGTGGGGGGCCAGTAGCCCCTCTATTAACTTGGTTGCCCGTCTGCCTGACATCTTGTGTCTGGCTTTCTGCTACCATGAAACCGGCACACAGCATTCCAACCCCGGATTGTCCGGGTGAATCCTGGACAGGTGGCAACCCTAATCATCACATATAGTGTGAACACCGCACTGTGGTTGTTCTCATGAGGTGAGGGAACAGTATCTCCAATGGTCACTTACTATATATATGGTTTCAATGTTAAACTTTTGCTGCACCCGCTCAAGCAACTTCAGTGTCATAGCTTGTCCAAGTCCCTGTAACAGTTACTTCCAGAGGACAGCTTGGTCTGCATAGAAAAGTTGGAGAAAAACCCAAATAAAAACAAATCTAGCATACTATTATTACTACAAGTGTCACCTGCGTATAGACAGAATATATTTTCTGCAATAGTCCCTTATCAGTGTCACATATACTGTAAATAACTGCTATTTAAATCTAATGGATTAGACAAACTTCTGCAGAACGTGAGAGTTTACACCTGTGAAAAGCTGCTAATTTCACCACTCTTGGGTAAATAATGTTCTTCCTCATTATACTAAAGCAACACTAACACAATTAAGAAAGTGATAATTGTCTAAACAAATGAACAAATCATTCAGTGATTAGCTCCAATGGTTTAAAAAGCAAATGCTGCCACCTACTGGCAGTCCGATAGCCGTACAACAGGACAAAAAAAGTACAGCAGATATTTTAGGATGCATTCAGTTAAAAGCAGCCTATTTATTTATTATTATAGGTATTTATATAGCGCTTTACATAGTGCATTCACATCAGTCCCTGCTCTTAGGCCGATCGCATTGCAGGTGGTGGGGGCATGTCTGCAGTGCCATTGACATAAATGGCACTGCCACACCTCCTCCCACCCCAGAATGCAAGAAGATTGTGAATGCAGTCCCTTGCGTTGTGGGCACAGGACTGTGCAATGAGCACACCTGCTGGTGGAAACGAGCCCTAAGGGGCTAACAATTTAAGGTCCATATCACACACATACAGGGACAATTTAGACAGGAGCCAATTAACCTTCCAGTATGTCTTTGGAGTGTGGGAGGAAACTGGGGTAGCTGGAGGAAACCCACATAAGCACAGGGAGAACATACAAGGAGAGTGAAAAAATTGCATAGATATGAATCAAAAATGCATGTACATTTGTTTTATGTGAATTAACCAGCTGTTGGGAGAATGGGGGGGGGAGGGGAGGGGGTGTACAGGGATGCTCATAGTAGCAATAGCTACATTTAATTACCAATTCCCTCTTGTGGGTGCTAGAATTGTTATAGTATCTCTTATTACTAGGATGCATTTACTTCTGCACCATCCAGTGGCCATAATGCGGTATTTTTCTCAATTCACTATATGGTCTTAATGAATGACTAGTGCTCAAAATATTTGAAGAACATCCCAGACAATAATGTATCCAGGGTATGGCACATGCCCTGGGCACCACTTGAAGGGGGGGCAAAAGTTCGCCGACCCACGGAAAAGGCTCACTCTCTCTCCACCCATCTCCCATACACCTCTCCCCACCTGTCTCTTAGCAACCAGGGACGCTCTGGCCAGCATCCTTCCCACAGTATCCCAGGTTGCCAAGAGTTGGGAAGGGAGACGTGCAAGGGCCACACACATCCCCGCCCAGGTCTTTGCAACCAGAGCGGGCAGGGAGATGCGTATGCAAACTGAATGCTCCGGCCGCCGTACCACCCAACTCTTGGCAACCAGTGACACCACTGGTTGCCAGGAGCTGGGTGGGACACCAGGGGTGCAGTTTTTTGTAGATACGGCTCCGATTCCACCAGACGAGGAAAAAAAAAAAAAAAATACTATCTTAGGAACATTCAATTCTGCCCCAACAGCTTGTTAAAACCAAAAACACACACACCATGCAGTTTCACTTGAGAAAATGGCTATGTAATCTTTTTTTTTTCCCCAGAAAGAGACCCCCAAATCTGTGACCTGAAACAAACTTCTACCAGTGAAGTCAGAACTCAAGATCTATTTGGATGTCAGTTACAAAGTACAGAAGCCACTGGATCAGCATGAAAAGCCATGCAACCAGCATTTCAGACAGGACAGGATTGGCTGAAAGAGAAGCCTGAGGTAAAATATGTAAGCAGTTGTTTTTTTATTATTAAACTGGTGCAGCCAAGTTGAGTCCTTTAGTGCTTCTGAGTGGAACTGCAGCCTCCCCTCAAACGATTTTTTCTCCCATGGGGGCCACTTGCCAAATTTCGTACATCAAAATAAATTGTAAATTATATCTGGTATGGTACTACAGACCAAATACACACACAATAAGGTCCTATTCATATCTGTAAGTTTAGGTGCAATTAGGGATTCCTGCATCCGGAATTTGTGTTTTTCTGCAGCAGGAATGCCTAATCTGGTGTTTACAAGTGGCAGCTATCACCCATTCAAAGTAATGATTAGGCAATAGCCGCTGCATTTAAACGCCTGCGCACCACATGTAATGGTATGCAATATCATTACATGAAAGGAGAACTATGGGGTTAAGGCTTTTCCCCATAGTTCTCCTTAGGGTAACGGGAGGACACAAACTAGCGTCCTCCCGTCACCCTAGGCTCAGTATACCGCAAGCTGTAGCTCGCGGAATACGGAGACGCCGCAGCTGAAGCGGATCCCGACAATTGTGCCGGGATCCCCCAGCTGCATGATTGACAGCTGGCTCTGCCTATCTAGAGGCAGAGCGCGCTGTACCCCCCGCCGGTATGTGTTCGCTCACCTCCCGATCTACTGAGCCGACCTGTGACAGTCTCATTGTCACAGGTCAGCTAGAACTATGAGGTGAGTGAAAAGCACTCACCCCATAGTTCTCCTTTCAGTTAGAAAACACTCTCCCTGGATGCACAATCGATGTGTCCAGGAAGAGTGACTGATTCCTAACCAAAAGTAATCATATCACATATATCTTTACATGCGGTGTGCACGCGTTTACATGCAGCTGCTGTCATCTGATCAGTACCCACCAGATTAGGCATTCCTGCTGCAGGAAAAAGCAAGTTCTTGATGCAGGGATTCCTAATTGCACCTAAAGATAGGAGGTGTGAATTTAGCCTAATACACTACCCGAGTAGAATCTACATCCTCTACAGCAGTTTTTGTACACACCATCCTGAAGTGGCCGCTATTAGCCACAAAATGTGTTGGTGTTTTACCCATATCCATTGATGTAAATAAAATCCTTTTATAACCTGAAATCCAGTGTTGGACCCTCTCAATTGATGGGCACCTATGATGACCGAGTTGTTTCCTAATTTTTGGGACCTCTATCCAATCTCTTATGCTTTTGGCTCCATTAAAACTGACCTAATCAATTCCACCCTCCCCTGCAAGGATGCACACTTAGAAAAGTTCTGATGTGCCTGCCCTCCATTGTTACATTCTGCAGCAAGTCTCCATCTTCTGGATGCGCCTGCACAGTACACCCCTATGGCCTTCTATGGGGCTGTCTGCTGGCTAGGACGGAGGTAAACAAGCCCCTTAGAAGTCAATGGGGATGTACTGCAGAGGCACAGCCAGGAAAGGGACTTTTGCTGCAAGATGTCCTGGCCATTGGACCTCAGTAGGTACTGTATGCATCTGTGCAGGGGGAGGGTGGGATCAATTAGGTCAGCCTTAACCCTTTCGCTGCCAAGCCCTCCGGAACATTTTTCAAATCAGCTGGCCAAGCCATTTTTGAATTTTCTGCAATTTTTTCCTATTGGTTTGATTTTCAACTGCTGCGTTGCTAGCGTTTGTAAAAGACCCCCCAAACCATATATTTTCTGAAAGCGCAGGCCCGGTAGAATAAAAAGATGGTGATACTAAATTTGTAGGCCCTGCGATAATTGCTCAAATGTTTCTCAAATTAATATTAAACCGATAAAAATACACAATTCAATTGTTAAAACACACCAAAATCAGTATCCGTGCACAAAATAAATTATTTTCTGACTAAATCTAAAAGATAAAACTGTATTGAGTTAATAAATAACAAATATTAGCAAATTTGTAATTGCGCCTTTTTGCGAAAAGGTAAAAAAATGAAGGTAGGCAAAACTGTAAATAATCGACTTATGTAAAAAATTGTTTTGGTGTTTGTGTTGTGATAAAATGATACAGGTGTATATTTAATTGCAACACAAGGTATCAACGCATGGCAATGAGTCACAAAGCTTTGCCATGCGCGCTGCCACAGTTAATTTAATGTTGTTTTTTTTAGAAAA
>NW_017306621.1:470390-489041 GCF_000935625.1 Nanorana parkeri | reverse complement strand
GCCCCACAAGATATGGAATTGTATCAGCACGCATTGTGGTGCACTGCAACACAGGTCCACTGCCTTAAGGCATTGGAATGCCATTTACCAACATGTGGAAGGTGCGTCACCCCAACAAAAAGGTGTAAAGTCTTAAACAAAAAAAAACCCCAAACAACATTTTCAGGTTTGATTTGAGTGTACAGCTGATGTTATAAGCTTGTAGGGGTTAAAGCTGAAAAAAGAAAAAAAAAAAAGTTGGTGCCGCATTTAAAAACATACAAAATGTGGGTAGAAAAATGATACACAAGATCATACATAAATATGAATATAATTATTTATTGCATTTACTGTTTGAGCTGCCAAAAGTTAACAAGCTTGGTAGGTTTAATGTTAAAACATATATAAAAAAAAAAGACCTTGACAAACAGTCTGAAAGTTCTACTATACCCGCATATGAAAATAATTACAAAGACTAAAATATATATAAAAGTTTTCCACAAGGAAGGTTGTACACTATTTACACAGAAATTCCCATTTCTCAGTTCTGGATCCTCAGAGGAAGTTTGGATCTCGGGACAGATGGTTCTTCTTCTGAAACTTTGGACCTCTCCAAAATGCTCCCATTTGCTTTGTTCTCTTTTTCTTTCCTGTGTCCTTTCTTTTGCTATTCAACAAAGTGAGCGGTGGGGGAAAGAAATCGTGTCAGATTATGTTATTCTGTTACAAAAGTTTTTATTGGGGAATACAAAGGAAATACAAGATGGGCAAAAATCTCCATACAACAAAAAGAAACAGAATATGGTTAAGTGTCAACATGAACATTAGCGATGGTGTAGGCATACAGCATAAATAAAAAACATTATCCTGGCTGGTATCAAGAAGGAATTGCACGCCCCCACCGGCACCATATCACCCCCCTTACTATTGTAGGTCTTAAGAGGCTGATACGGGGACTATTGACAGAAGGACACAACCTTACAACTGTCTGGCCCAATCCTGGGATTGCTAAAACACAAAATAAAAAACCCAAAAAGCGCAAGGATAACCATGCTCGGTACACAACAGATTCAATGGAGTGCATGACCAAACCCAGTGGGATGCAAAGTCCCAATGGGGATCGTCACACTGTTGAAGCAAGGCAAAATTCTCCAGTGATGACATCAGTGCGAGAAGAAAAAGAAAAAAGAAAAGCGAGGGACCTGTTTAAACTTAAGCGGATTATGAAAAAGAAAGTCAAATGTGCAACAAACATACAAACTCCATGCAATAAGAGTCCCCGGTGTGAGGTCAACCTAGGACCATCAGCATTGCAAGTCAAGCATCTTGTCAAATAGGCCAATACTACTCCATAAACTGCAGTGATGGGTAGTTCACCTGTTTTTTGGAGATCATACGGTATACCCATTAAGATTTAAATTCCTTCTTTGTTAGGCAACCCCGAATGGAAACAGCAATACGATCCTCATCTGTATCACCTCAGCCATCACAGTCCTGCTGCTTTTACAAATGACCTAATAAAAAAGGAGTTTCAATCTTTCTTCTTCCCCACTCCTGGAGTAAAAACACATCTCTGCTGCTCATTATGTGACCTGGAGAGCGGTGATGGATGTCACATTGGCAGCAGAGCAGTAACAATGCTTTTACTGCCGGATATAGAACCCATCAAATCTGGAGCACAAGAAAAATGTTGCCGTTTCCAGCAACTAGGGATTTATCTAAAGCTATCCATCACCTCAATCTTACATTCATACTTGCAGCGTGCGGCTTTACGTTTTTTTGTGCATCACTCCTACAGCAGCCCATTCATTTCAATCAGCTGTCCTACATGCGGCAAAGAAGTTCATGTACCTTTTTTAAGTTTGAGTTAGACACGTTTATTTAAACTCCTGTTTTTACACACACAAAAGATGCGTTTTGTGCAGCAATAACAAATGGCACGGCAAATGCAATGCTCATTTTTTGCTTGTTTTGAGAACCTTGCGACTTGGCATTTGTTCACACTCATGTAGCATGTAAATGACTGCAAAGATTTCTTATACAGCCCCGCAGCCTTTACAGAAATCACTCAGCTCCCCCATCCTAAAATGAAGATGAGGGGGGTGTCTTCAGGGGAACCAGACACCCCACAAATAAAAAAATGGTTATTAGATCATTGTAAATTATGTAGTGAGTGTAGTGTTGGGTGTTTCATTAGACAATTGGTCATTGCACAAGCTGACATTTTGGAATCTGGGTCGTTGAAATCAGTCACTAGCGTCCTATACATTTCAGTGACTTTGGTGAGTGATAGTTCTGTAATTTCTATAGCAGGGTTTCTGGGTCAGTCAACCAGATGTGGCCATTACAAGGAAGTGGAGAGGGGGGCGGTTAACTGTCTTCCACCTTGGGAAGCAAACACACTTTTCCAGTAGATTCCCTGAAGCTAGAAGTCCAATGATGGAAATCTTTGGTTTAGGCAGGCTATCTGAAATGCTGCTAGAATTTAGGAATTGATTTTACCTGGAAGAAGGGGACACCACCGTTTTCTTGGCAAAGAACGTTGACATCTACAATGGATTTCTCACTCATAATGCTGTCATTAACGGCCAGTGGCTCATCTTCCAGAGAATCCTGATGAAAAAAAAAAAATAGAATTTAGGACCCGATTTAATATCGAGTAGGCATTTAGGAGAAGGGAACCTGTGTTTAAGCATCAAATCATTTGACGAACCATTATTTTGTTAAAATTCACCTGCACAAGACTGGAAACTTTATGGGCACACAAATGCATTTCAGTTAACGGCATAAGCAATAGAGATCTTAGAGATCCTGTCATTGTGCTGCCCATAGAGGGCAATGTTACAGTCTCTGCCAAGGGCTCCCATGACCCTCCTCATCACCTAGCCTGTGCTTTTATGCCGCTCCCTAACACAGTGAAAACACCTGGCACATCCAGGTATGAGGAGCATGCATGCTTCAGTGCGATAGTGACCAGGGCTAGGAGCCAATCACTAAGCCCAAGCACTCTCCCATGACCTACGGATTGCGGTCACTGCTTCCCTGCATGGGCAAGGTGACCAGATCTCTTTAAAGAGGTACATAAAAAGCAAAAATACATTTTTGAAGGGAAAATTTAAACAACTCTTACTAATGCTCCAGCCAAGGGGGGTGGAAGAAACGAACATTATATTTAGACAGTATCTACAGTTGTAAGTATCATGCAAGCTAAAATCGGTCATAATCCAGCTATATCAATGAAACAAAGGAAATACATTGGTACTTTAAACTCTTCCTTGGTTAAAATGTACAAATATAATTAGATGTCCAATATGCCAGGAGTCAGAAAAGCTGGTTTAAATAGCGATATACCTGATCCACAGGCTCCTCTGGTATGGACATGACGCTGGTAATCGCAACCTGAAACTCCTCTTGTGTCTTTTTGTGCTGCTCCAGAAGAACATCCCTGGGTGCACTCTTTAAGAGCATAGAGGGGTAAACGTATTTCTTCCTCTGGGGTGTTGTACCTGGAAATCACAAAAATATGTCCATTAACCTCCTGTAAGAACTAAGATTTCAGATTTGCAGTCAAATAGTGACTACATACATCCTGTATTTAATCTTACTAATACAAAGAGTTAAAGTTGAACTCTGGGATAAGCAATATTGTCTAACTACAAGTGTTGTTACTCGAATCTTTGTGAGCTTTGTGCATTTCTTCAAGATCTGTGCAGTAATCCTATGTGACACTCTTTGCAGAGTAATACAGACCAGTCTCTACTGTTCTCCTTGTGCAGGGTAACTGGTCTGGTCTCCGCCCCCTCCGGTAGAACTGCACGCAGCATGTAGCGGGTGAGGCCTGCTTGGTCCCTCCCACAGCTCTGCACAGGCTATGTACAGCACAGTGATGATGTCACTGCTACATATAGAAGGGAATATCTGGACTTGCAAAAACATTTGATGCACACAACATCCTTTGTAGCCATTGAGAAATATTTAAAATGAGGACGTTTTTGATCCTAGAATTAGCTGGGAAATTAAAAAAAGAAAAGCCTAATTCACGGCCAGGCATGCACATCAGGTGTATAGATCAGAAGTACCTTGGTTTCTGATTGGCCAGGCTACCTCTGACCATGAGCCCACCCCTCGGACAAAGGGCTGAAAGGACAAAGCATTGCACCAGCTGGGAAGCTGGTGCACTTAAAGCAGAACTACAACCTCCCATCCCTTATAGCCAAGGAAGGTACCATCTTGGCCTCTATTTGGATTGCAGCTGCCACAGCTGCACAAATCGGCTATGACAGCAGCAACTAAGGTCATGAAAGTTTGGTGGAGATCTGAAATTAGGACACTGGCAACCTTGACAGTTGGCATGCCTTAAATTTTGGTTCTTTTGGCAGACTTTAGATTGGTAAAGAACGCTCCCCTTTAATAAAAAATTATTTTTTACCTGGAAGCATGTAGAGATTTAGAACAAAAAGGTATAAACACAAAACAATGTTGTGTTTATACCTCCCATCCCATATTCTACCACTATATAGCTACCGGGTGCTTAGTCTCGGTTCGTTTCAGTCCCATATATCTATGCAGTACCATATGGCCTGCCAACCAAGCACTAAATCAGATTAAGAATATCACCATGTTCCCTGGCAGAATATTTGCATGCAGCAGACCCAAATGGGTTCCAGTCCTGCCCCTCCATTCCCCTACCCCAGGTGCTGCTGTATGGAAGATTGCAAGAGGCCAAAATTAAAAAAAGTAAAGTTATTACACTACATGCATATTGACAAAATGAACACAGAGCTAGATTTGTCATTTATATTGGCCCGTAGTTTACTTTTAAAAGACTAAAGGGCCACTTATTTGATATCACAACTAAATCTGTCCAATTGTCTCTACATATCAAGCAACTGCCATTTGATAAAAGCACCAAAAACAAATTAGAAATTAAAATTGGACTGCAAAAATACATCCTAATACTCACCAGTAGGAACATCATTCCTTAGCTCATGTGTAAGGTAGGAGTGAACTTTCCCGAGTCCATCTTGTGCTTGTTCACACAGTTCCAGCTTCTGCTCCACAACGGACTGCTTGTCATCATTAACTTGTTCCACCAGTCTGGATAAACCTTTCTCCTCAGACACCCGCTGCTGGTTGACCATACCCGTAATATTCTCCATCGAGGATTCACAGAAGCTTCCCACATCCTGCACATCACAAGAACAGTTCTACCTTAGCACAATATCTAGTTTTAGGCATTTAAAATTGAATGACCATTCACTATCTAAATGGCTGGCTTATTTTGACATTATCCAGAAACGTGGTATTCAGACAATACTTTTGGGATCCTTCACGGCTGCGGCGCAAATGATCAGGCATTGGCCCACTATCTGCTTACGTTGGGTTACAAGAGCACATTAGCAAATGTACTCCTGTGACCCAGAAGACAAATAAAGCCAAAAATAAGGGTATGGCTCTACTTGTTCTTTAATTGGCAAATGCAGCATACTTCTGACATCCGTTTGAGATGCTTCCGAGACCAGAATTAACTGCTTTAGCAGCTTTTACATTCCCACAGACTTATAGCCAGAAAAGTCCTGAAGCGGACAAAAGCCTGTTGACCAGGACCTTTATAATGCTTAGAGGTTCCTACATCAAGCAGGGGGAAGCAGGACAGGGTCCAGTCCTGGGGGCCTCAGGAGTGGATCCTTTAAGGGAAGAAAGGAACCAGATCCTGGCCTTTCAAACAACATAGGGAAAAACACCCCTCCGCTCTACAGCAAGGCCAGAAGGGAGGGAAAACACCTTCAACAGCAGAGCCGCACAGAGGGGGATCCGTGACCTCAAGGCCAACCGGTCAGGAAGAAAAAGAACAAACGTGACGTGGTCCTGGACGGTAGGAAACACAATCTAAACTGAGGTACGAGGGGAAGGGGAGGGGCTTTTAACTGTTTTGCTAATTGTGTTTCCTGTAGAAGGTGGAACCAATCATCTCTCAGGTTGCTGTCCTGGAAGATGATTGGGGAAATGTTTTTATATATGGGAGGGGCCAGACCACTGGGCTAAACCCCACTTCTTCTATCCACACCCTGTCCAGTGAGAGCACCTGCAGGCACTTTGGAAGGTGGGCAGAGAAGTCTGGCACCTAGTAACATGCAAATAAAAATCAGGCACATATAAAAAGGAAGGTCTTCAGAAGAAGAAAAGATGACCAAGTCATCTATGACTGAGCATAGTTCAACAGGCATCCAGTAAATACGGCAATTTTGAAACAAATGCTTTACCTTTTGGAAACTTTGGAGCTGTATCTTGGCAAGCTGGAAATAGGCTTCCTGCTGTTGAGCAGCAGATGCCATTGCCTTGGTGGTAACATCACACCACTCTTCTGTGTCTTTTGATATAGCAGTAATACTGGAGCTGAGCTTCTCGCACTGTCTGCTGGACTCCTCTACGCTGCTTATGTTGGATCCTGCCTGCTGCCGGATCTCACCCTCTATGGCTGCACACTGGTCCACAAATGTACTGTGGTGGGTGGAAGTTTGTTCAATGGCTTCACATGTAACACTGCAAGCGGAACAATGATAAATGAGAATATGAAGACAGAACTATTATGGTGTATGGTTCTGGATTATTTCCAGGTTATTACAATAAAGCCCATATCACAAAACTTAATTACGCCTTGTTGATTTAACTAGTCAGGGTTATAATGGGAAACACAGAAGATCCAATACGGGCAGACATGTTATCCCATTACATTTGACACAAGGGCACTCCAATGCTGTCCAGACAAAAAAAGCAACAAGATGCAGCTTATTCATTCACTTTAGTCCACAGTAACCCCCGATTTTAGATAAAACAATCTTACAATTAATTCAGTCATTGAGCCGACAGGCCTCATTTTCTTGAAACAAACCAGCGCAAGCAACCTGAATAATCAAAAGAACTGTATTACAACTACCACTGCCATGTAAACACCACTAAAAAGGTACGTACTTATCCAGATCTTCCCGCAGTAATCCTGTAGATTTCTGTAACTTTTCTTCTTTACTCAGAAGTCCTTGGAAGGTTTGAGAAAATAAGCTCAACTGATTTTGCATGGAACTTATGAGTTTATTTACTTCCTGCATTAAAAGAAGCAAAAACAAAATAAGGCGGTGTCAGAGTCTCAAAGGAAAGCAGGATAAGATTTAATTTCTTCATACAGTTAAGCACAAGACATCCAGATTGACACCTGTTGTGTTACGCGCACTAGAAAAGAAGAGTCTCACAAATCGCTGATCACAAAAACGGTTTGGGAAAAATGAAGGCCGACAATTGGATCGCTAATGGTTACCTCCACTCACCTGACAGAAATTAGACTCATAAGAAGGTTAAACAATAAGTGCAATTTAAAACATCCCCCATGTCCTGAGCAAACAGATTCCATCCTCTTCCTCCACAGATGTATTCTTACGTCGATTCAACTCCTTCAAGCTCTAGGGATTGTTTACATCCCGTGTCCCAAGCCTTCTCCATCTTGGCCACGCCTGCACAGTAGAACCCCAGACTTCTTTTGGGCTTGTCTACCTCCCTCTCCCGGCCAAGAGACGAGCCCTATAGACTTCTATGGGACTCTATTGCGCAGGCAGGAAAGAAAGGACCTAAGGTGCAGGGTGTCAGAGGGCATTGAATCTTGGCCAGTTTGCTTCTGTGGAGGAAGGTGGGAAATGGCAAAAAGTAGAGTGCACTTTGTCTGAAAGGGATTCTTTAACGTGACACTAAACTCAGGTGTTTAAATATTAACTAAATTCAAGTATCCTAACCATTAACATAAAATGTATTTTATTTGTGCATCACCATAGACCCTCAAATTATCCCTGAACTGGTGCAGACACTGTCCTTTATTCTGGAGGGTGGCTACGTTTGTTCCCCATGGACCCTGTGTGTGTTGTAAATTAGCCACCACTCCAAGATGACTCCCATGATTAACCATAATTTCAATGCAAACTAAACGTGAGATTGTAGTCCATCATGGGAGTAAGCTTGGAGCGGTGGCTACTTTACAACACACGCAGGAACCATAAGTAGCTACCCTCCAGAAGGAAGGACAGCGTCGGCACCAATTCAGAAATGATTTGAGGATCTACAGCCGAGCGATACACAAATAAAATACATTTCTGTTAATAGTTAGGGTACTTGAATGTATTTTTCAGATTTAACGCCTGAGTTTAGAGTCACTTTAAGTCAATAAAACAGTTTTTTTTGGTGTTCAGATTACCATGGGGTGCTAAACAGGACCAGCGAGAACTAGAAGACTGATTTGCTATAAGCATTATAAAACTCCCTCTTTGAATCTCCCCTAAAAATTCTCGACTCTTGATAAATCAACTACACATAAGAGGACAGCCAGGGAAGCTAGCATTTTCACAACAGGCCACATTTTAGGGTTCTCACAGATATCTTAGTTGCTACAATGGCATTCTCTGGACAGAAAAGATGTCTGGGCTGTACCTCTGAATGCAACGTCTGAGCAGCCTGGATCTCCTCTCTCAAACACTGGGACTCTGACTGAATACTGGACAGAGCGGATGTGGAATCCAGACGCAACTTGTGCAGCATCATAGAATGATCGGTGAAAAATCGTTTCATGTCTTCTTTATGGGCGGCCACCTGAAGGCAAATCACACCATTATTTAGCAAGATTACAGCACATCCAAAAAGAATTTAGTACTATGACCCGAATTACAACCCTTTTCACAATTGCTCACTTAGTAACAGTTTAAATCTATAACCAGTGTATCTATGCCAACTAAGTTTAGAGGAGCTGGACTAAAATAAATACTTGATTGAGGGTTATTGTAAATCTTTGCCATAGTGTCCATTGTCCAATGGCTTAGTGGTTAGCACCTTTGCCTTGCAGCACTGGTATCCTTGCTTGATGCCCAACCAGGACATTATCTACATGGAGTTTGCATGGGTTTTCGCCATGTATCTGGTTACCTCCCACACTCCCAAATCATGCTGGGGAGGTTAATCGACTCCGGTCTTAAACTGGCCCTAGTATGTGTGTGCATGGATGTATGCGTGTGACGTAGGGACCTTCGATTGTAATCGCCTTGAGGGTAAATGGACTGATGTGAATGTACATTATGTAAAAGTGCTGCATAAATGGTCAATGCTATATACTTAGAATAAATATTAAAGTCAAGCTGTGGTTTGTCCATGCAGTGCAAAGCAACAGATTTTTTTTCCCTTTTTAAAAGTAAGTTTCCTTACCTTTTTGTCCCCACCCACCGAACTAGATCTAGCCCCTTCTCCACTGCTGGGCTAATGCATTCTGGCACCCACCAATGTCAGAATACCTGCACAGTCACTGGGCAATACATTTTCCACCAGTCTCCCTTAAAACTTGACTGCAGGGCCACCACAGCTTGAATTTCGATAAGATTTAGCAGGAATTAGCCATAATTTGTGCTGTGGGTGGCCAGCTTGACAGTGATAATCAGAGAGAACTTACCTTGTCTGCAACACTGAAGAAAGTTTGTAAGCATTGACTCAAGTTAGAATTCAGATGTAAAACGGAGGTTACAACTGGCAGCAAGTCTGTTGTGAGGGCTTTCTGGAGAGTGAAACGGAATTCAGCCTGGCAGGGAAAGACAGAAGATGACACCATTTTCATAAAGCAGGCATAAATCACATCATGACTGAGGACAACAGATCACTTAAAGTAGTATTAAACTCCCAAAACCTTTTTAATAATGACTCTGGATCAAATATGCATTGCCCAGCAAAGTACGGTATTACTTTACATTTTTGCCTAAAGACTTGAGTCATCATGTTTCCAAACAACTCCCAACTCTGTTCCACTTCCCTGAACTTCCTGTCCAGTACACGATCACAAGGGAGAGCAGAGTCTCCAGCAGCCATTTACTAGCTTGGAGAAGTGTCTTGCTTTGCTGTGCCTGTGTGTTTGTGCAGAAACACACAGCTTACTAGCACACACCTGGGTGGCTCCATAAGATCCTGCAAGGGTAAGGAGCCACCCTAAATCAGGACATCAGTGCCAGTGCTCAGCCGATTCTGCAAGTAACAAATTCAAGGAGCAACATCCATAATAAGTGATTTAATCAGCAGTGAATATCTACGGAAGAACATTCATGCTAGTCCAGCTAACCTACACATGGCCGGTAGTATTTTGTGCCTTCATACCTTAAACATATTTCCAAAGGGTATGTGTAGGAAAACATTTTCCCCAATTTGTAGTTAAGGGTTACGTTTTCATTGTGGTCTGTGTCCGGTTTATGTTTTCTTGTCACTGATCGGAGACAAAATTAAAATCCAAAATTCTGAGTTGTCACCAGGACATGGAATCTTCCAGGGGACCCTTGTGCTGGTGACAACCATCTAAGAGGGGAATTCAACTTACCTTAGAGAGATCTTCTCTTATTATCTGTGCCTCCAGGATAGGAAGTGCAGGAAAAAAAATCGCCCCAACTAGAAACAGACAAGGGTTTAACCCTTCCCAGTATATAAAACGTTTGGGCTTTCATACACTTGAATGGGCATTTTGGCCAGTGTAAAGCTGAATGCTGAGCAGAATAAATTGACCATGCCATGGAGCTCCCCTGCACTGAAAACTTTAAAAAGCTCAATTTGTTGTGGGGGGGTGGGGGGGTAGGAGGAGGAGGACACGACAAAAACCCCCACAACAAACCATATACTTAGTCTATATCTCGCTCCTGCAGGTTTTCTCCTAAGTGCACAACCAGCTTCCCAAATCTGCTGTTCTTATTGAATGCAAACATTCTTACATCACATGCATGCAGGACCAGCAGGCCTGCATTGCAAGAGAAGAAACCAAGGAGCAGCAAAGAAGACAACGACTGCTAGGTAGGAATTTATGAATAAGGTAAGTAGATTTGGTCTTTTAGCTTTCCCTAGATGAAATGCATCTAACCCTTGAATTGGATGCAGGGAAGCACTACTGAAAGGGACTTTTAAAAATGTTTCTAAGAGTTAAGCTTTAAAAAGGTAAGAAAAATAGGTTCCATGGCTGCAATAAGCAGGAGGATGTGCTACCAAACAATATAATTAAGTACATCCTTTTTTAGAAGTAGGTTTCAAATTTCCCAGGCCAATAACTGTTTAGGATGCCGTCACAACAGCAGGAAGGCAAGGGCCTGTTAAGTTAGCTCAGTGATAAGGTTCCAAACTTTTGAAAAAAAAAAAAAAAAAAAAATAGGGGAGGACCAAAAGATCTCTCCCAACTCACCATCCGCTTTTGCAGATCATCCCTTGCTTGGGACGACAGACCCTCCTGCTTTAATATTTCTTCAGTACTCTGAGTCACTTGTACTGACACCGTTTCAGCAATAGCAGCAAAGGACGTGGACACAGCAGAGGTGGTGGTGTTTGATGCAGAAGACAGCGCAGCCAAGTGAGAGTCTGCCAAAAACAAAATGTACGTATAAAATTAAAATTGCAAACATGTCTTTTTTAAATTTCAAATACGTTAGACATTTTTGTGGAATAAAAAAACAAAATCGTAGGCAGATTGTTACCTATAGAGCCGATATAGAAATCCTGCATTCCCTGCTGCTTTACACTGTAATCTTCCACAGATTTCTGGATTTTATGAAACATTCTATCCATCTGCTCTGCAAAGCTCTCATGGACCACAGCATTATGTTGGTCCACAGCCTTTTTACGATCCAGTTTGGCATGGAGGCCAGATACATCTTCGGTGGTTTCCTGGACTGTGACAAGTAACTAAAAACAAAAGAAAAAAAAAATGCCTTTATAGGTTTTAATCATTTTTAGCATTGTATACAATTTAGGTTTTTGTTTTTTTATTGAACACACTACAAAAAACAGTGTTATATTGTAACAAGGCAATTTATAAAGTCCATGCTGAATTTCAGGAAAATTCTAAGCTCAAGCCATTAACACCTGTTCCATATTTGAGGTCCTGGTAAATGGTCAAAGCTTCCAAAGAATATATATAAAATTTTTCTAAAGTACATCCAGAGGATAGGAAAGAACCAAACTTCAAACATGTCTGAGCAGAAGTGGGCAGCTAGATGATATAATGCCGACAAGCTGACTGTACACCTCCCAGAACTGCCCTGGTTTGTTCTCCAGCCAGCAAATGAACACTTCTTCGGGGTGGTTCCTTCAACACATATGCGAGTATAGAGCTGCACGGGGGTCACGTGTAGCCCTCAACAGTGTCTTATGTTTAAAATGTAAAGTCATGGCATTTATGGATCACAATCCAAACAAACTTACAACAGGCAGAATTACTTGAAGGAAGAGATCTTAACTGACATAGATGGCAGCACTGTGCCAGAAGACTCTCCCAAATCTGCATTTTATTCAAAAGAAATCTTTTTTTTTTTTAAAAAGCAATTTTAAAGGCTAGAAATATGGGATCTTTCAGAGCAAATGTGTTTCTCAAGGTTCAGGCTCTGGGGCTGTCATCCTGACTTCACTACATAAAGTGTAAAAAGCAAGCTGCCATTGCAGTTTAAAAATTCTCATACCATACCTTATCTAGTCTGTTATTTACTAGGTAAAGTGACAGTAAACTGAGGAGTTAAATCTTCAAAATCAAGTAACCTAGCTATTACCACAACTGGACCTTATGTGTGCATCACTCGGTTGTAGCACCTCAAATCATCTCTGAACTGTGCTGACACTGTCCTTCCTTTAGAAGGGTGGTTAATCTGAGCCGACCTGTGACAATTAAACTGTCACCAGTCGGCTCAGTAGATCTGGAAGTGAGCGAACCCATACCGTCGCTCGCTCACTTCTCGATCTATCCCTGCAGAAAGCTGTGACTGTTACTCACAGCTCCCTGCAGGGAATCCCACCCCCCCTCCCATGTCCGATCCTCCAGCGCTGACTGGACGGGGGAGGGGGCTGGCACAGCCTCTGGATAGGCAGAGCCAGCTGTCAATCCCTCAGCTGCGTGGATCTCGACAGCAATGTCTGGATACATTCCGGCTGCGGCGTCTCGGTATACTGCGAGCTGTAGCTCGCGGAATACTGAGCTTTGGCTCACGGGAGAAAGCTAGTTTGCGTTCTCCCGTGACCCTTAGGAGAACTATGGGGGAAAAGCCCTGACCCTATAGTCCTCCTTTAACTCCTGAGTTTAGTATCACTTTAAGCCACAATGATGATTCCCCAGAGCCGACTGCTTTAAAAAGGAGAACTATGAGGTGAGTAATTGTCACTCATTCTCAATAGTTAAGAGCCGACGTGCAACATTGAAACTGTCACACGTCGGGTCTATAGATCAGGAGGTGAGAGAACACATACGGTCGCACGCTCACTTTGCGATCATCTCCCTGCAGAGAGTGGTGATCATCAGTCACCACTCCCCGCAGGGATTCCCCCCTCCTGACTGGAGGAACGGACGGGGAGGGCACAGTTGGCTCTGCCTCTAGATAGACAGAGCAAGCTGTCATCAGCCAGCTGGGTGGATCTCAACAGCATTGTCGGGATTCGTCCTGGCTGCGGCGCTCTCAGTATATAGCGAGCTATATCCCGCTATATACCGAGCTTTGGGTCACAGGAGGTTAGTATATTCTCTCCCGTGATCCTAAAGAGTACTACGGAATAAAAAAAGGTTACACCATAGTTCTCTTTTAAATCAAGTAAATAATGGCATGAAATCTTTGTACGATTAAATCTCCCTTTGGATCGTGACCGACTGTTGAACCATTTACTCTTCATACGTCACACTAGACATGCCCTCAGCAGATGTTCAACTTATGGTCTCAGACTGGTAGACATTAGGCCCAACTCATAGTAAAACAGACAAGGTATATTCCAACTTGATCATACTAAAAAGTATACTATTGATCAGACACATTGAAGAGAAGAATTCTGTATTTCCATAAAGGAATAGTCGAAGTAAAGGTATCCCCAATATTAGGTCTGGAGTGACCAGCGGGTCAACAAACCAAAAGCCCAATAACGTGCAAATGTTTCCTTGAAAGCGATCATAGCAGGGAATATCCATTATAATACTTGTGCCAGGTCACGGCCACAAACTATTCAAAGTATGTCAGTGAACATTTTCAGGAATATAAATGGCAGCCTTCATGTTTTTTGCTTGGCATGGTTACTTCAATTCATTCCTCCCCCACATGTAATATACTCTACAATAAAATACTAAGAATATGTGTAGAGAAGTTGCCTATAACAGCCAGGTAGTTTCCTTCATGATTTTGAAAAAAGGCAGAATCTAAACTCAACAGTAAACTCAAGCTTTCTGTATAAGCAAATATCATAAGGTTTACACTACAGAAAACAAATGCTGAATTCTAGCAAGACAGGACATGGAGATTACTAAAATAAGAAACTACTACAGAATCCAGCACAGGTAATTATGTGAACACAAGACCGGTCATGGTAATATTTGCAGGCAAACAAGTCATTGCAATACCTTGTTAGCAGTATTATGAAGCTTCTTCTCTGTGGTCTCCAGAACGGACACCACAAACTCCTCCTGGGACAGCCGCAACTTAGAATCCTGCAAGTTCTTCTGGGTTTCCTCCAGTTCCTTCTTCTTATACTGCAGGACTGTGCTACACTCCTCTAACTCCTTCTTACTCTCAGAGAACAGCTCAGTCACCTGCCAGAGTATAAAGTCAATAAATATAAATTTTAGTAATTCAAGAATCACTGCGCTAGGTGTGAAAACTAAATAACTAAATAATTAGTTCGACCAGCCGCAACTATGCGTGTGGGTGAACTTATTAAATCGCAAGTGAGTTGCGCTCGGTCTCGACAAATAATAAAATATGTGCACTCTATACGACGTGAAGAAGTTACTAAGTTCAGATTCTACTGTGAAAAAATTATAAATCTCGATAGTCACTACCTCGGTAATAATTTATATATACACGACCAATCTGTGACACCGAGTCATTTATATTTGGATTGGTGTCTTTGAATAGATTGTCACATCATTAAGAGGTTTTGTTTGGACAAACCATGTACGCTTAGTACACAGAAACACCTAATCAATACACCGGCTGGTGATTGAAAACCCTTTTCCCACACCTGATTGTTGTATTGCACAATTATTACCGAGGTAGTGACTATCGAGATTTATAATTTTTTCACAGTAGAATCTGAACTTAGTAACTTCTTCACGTCCTATAGAGTGCACATATTTTATTTTATTTATTTGTCGAGACCGAGCGCAACTCACTTGCGATATAATATAAATTTTAGGTTGATTGTTGCTCTAAGTTTACTTTTCTGACCATGTTTTAAATTTTGGGTGCAACATGGTCACTTGTTCTTGGAACCCTGACGAAGTCAGAGTAAGGATGAAACATGGCATCACGTATACTCTGCTCCTCATCACCATGTGGTGTTGGATGATGGTGTGCAAACACTCGGATGTCTGATTTCCTTTATGCGGGGGAGCAACTGGGACTGCAATCACCTGAATTGAATGTGCAAGAGGTGGAGAACCGCACAAATATTCCAGGTGATGTAGCTGTACGAAACCCCCCACCCCTTCCCAAGTAGCAAATGGAATACAGCTCCCGATACATCTTTCATGAACCCTGTATGCATTATTGGAGAATGCACAAAGTTGGGAGTTCCTATTCTAGGAAGTAAGCCAGCCTTAAATATGGAGGAACCATTGCCAACTTCCTGAACATTCTCCTAAGCTGACAACTTACAAGTTAGCTGATCAGGAAAATTTAGAAGATTTGTCCCAGGTCAGTGAATCTACATTTTAAAAAAGGACAAAAGGGCTAGCATGATAACCACACAACTAGACTTAGGAAGGAAAAGTCAGAAATGGCAGCTTCCACATGAGGGATTATACTAGTTCATAATGTGTGTTTCAATGTGGCTTGTTAACCCTACACTGCAGCAAACTTATTTTGCAGGTGAACATAAACAAATACCCTCTTGAGCTCCTCCTCCATGGCAGAAATCTTTTCCATGAATTCTGTGATTTGTTCTTCTTGACACACAATTTTTCCCTGAAGCTCTCTGTGTAAAAAAAAATAAAAAAATTATAAAATCAGAATAGTTATGCTCAAATATATAAGTTAACCTAAGCCAACCTGGACAAATCCCAGGAGCCAGGTAGCTGGTGCTCCTTAAAAGATAACTGTGGGGTAAACTTTTCATCCCATAGTTCTCTTAAGGGTTACAGGAGAACATATACTAACCTCCTCCCGTGACCCAAAGCTCAGTATATAGCGTGCTACGGCTCGCTATATACTAAGAGCGCGGCAGCCGGGATGGACCCCGACAATACGGTTGAGATCCACCCAGCTGGCTGATAGAGCCCTCAGTCAATCTAGAGGCAGAGCCAGCTGTGCCCACCCCTCCCCTGTGCATTCCTCCACTCAGCACTGAAAGATCAGATAGTAGGGGGGAAATCCCTGCGTGGAGCAGTTACTGACAGTCGCTGCTCTCTGCAGGGAGATGATCGGGGAGTGAGCGAGCGACTGTATGCGTTTGCTCACTTCCCGATCAATAGAGCCGACATGACACGCTTGTAAAAAAAAACAAACATACTCATAGTTTTCACTGGAGAGGTAGACCCCATTCTTCTCCCTGGCTGTTGCAAGGTCCCTCTTTAACCGTTCAATCTCCTCTGTGTATTCCTGAAGAGAAAGGTGTACGGTCAATACTGCCTTTGTCATTATAAAGATGGTTCCAACACTGCAGTATGTCTAATGGCAGACATTTACCTTGATCAGTGCCCGCTTGGTCAGTTTCTGGTTGACTTCAGGCTTGTTCATGATATTCTTGGCTCGGTTGGCATATTCTAAAGTGCTCACAGTTTCCTGCCATGAAAAACGCACAGTTCTAACACACAAAAGAGGTATTTGGAGCACAAAATTATATATTGCATAAAAGCAAATTTAAAAAGGGTTACATAAATCCAAGTGCAATTTTGTAACTTTTCCATAACAGGTCCTTTATTTCCTCAGCATAGCTGAAGTATTTGAACGGATACTTTGCCATCTTAGCTAAAGCAGCCTTCATCAACCAGCATGCCACAGCACCCTGGGGTGCCTTCTGGCTTTGCAAGGGTTGCCTATACATTTGTACATAGTGTAATTCATTTCCATGGTGAAGGTGAGCTGGGCACCCCAACATTTATTGGAGTACAGAATTCTGCCTCTTGATCTGCTCTACCAACCACACGGTGGATGTGTGTGTGTGTGTGTGTGTGTGTGTGTGTGTGTGTGTGTGTGTGTGTGTGGGCAGGTTGCCTTTTAAAATGCCGGACCCCTATCTAGGATAAAGCTCTAAATAGATGCTCGAGGGAACCACGTCACTCTTAACATTTACCTTTTTTAAAATTTTAGACTGGGGATGCATTGAGATTTTGCATACTTTTAAAAGCTGAAAAAAGTTCAGAAATGTTGGACTAAAGTAATAAACTGCTTTCATTTCATCTGCAGCACTGCTTTCATTTCATCTGCAGCACTAACACATTCCAGTAAATAGAATGCTGTTTCCTGTTGACCCTGCCAGTTTTAAGAGAATGACCCCTCATCTCATGGAGAGAGCCGACAATGCTGCAAGACCACTGCTGAAATGCCTGCAGTGGTATCACCCTCTCAATGCAGCGCTACAATCTTGTGTGGTTACGTTGGCACTATGATGGACAGGCGTGGTCTATCATAGAGAGTGCCAACGTAACCACACAGGAAGCAATGACAGTTGGGCCTGGAGGATAAAAAGCAAATATAGTGGCACCTAAGAGTGCATTTCCCCCCAGACACCAATGTACTCTGGAAAACTGTCCCAGAGCCATCTTGTACAAAGAGGGTGAGGGGGGCAAAAACTGAAAAATTTCCATTTCAAATAATATAAGTGGACATAAAACTTTGATAGAGAGCTTTTCCATGTACTTTGAATATTTATCAGATCACAGCAAATCAAAAACGTACTGGTGTCAAAGTACTTCCATGGTAGAAAACATTGGGAGAAAGCACTAATTACCTCTAGGTTAATGGAGGCCGGAGAGACCGTAGCAATGATTGACGTTTTTGTTCTTCCTCCCAGAGAGTCCTGCAGGATTCTTGTGAGCTTAGATTCCCTGTATGGGATATGCGGAGCTCTCTCTACCAGGGCTGTGATAACCCTGCCCAAAGTTAGCAAAGACTGATTTATATTTCCAGCTTCACGGGCTCTCTTGTCTACAGCTCCAGAGCGGCCTATGTTCTCACTTCCAGCCAAATCAACCTGCAAAAGACATTTATAAAAAGGTTAATAGGG
This sequence comes from Nanorana parkeri, assembly GCF_000935625.1. Lineage (NCBI taxonomy): Eukaryota > Metazoa > Chordata > Amphibia > Anura > Dicroglossidae > Nanorana > Nanorana parkeri. Next base: position 470,828 of record NW_017306621.1, on the reverse strand, counting down.
CAATCTAAACTGGCTTCATACAGGATGATCACTGGTGGATGTGATAGACTGAGAACTCAAACCTCTGTCATAACTAAAAGAATAAAGAGACTGTAATGAGGTCCTCCATGTTTAGATAAATAGAAAGAAGACCTTTAACCCCTTCATGACTGAGCTAGTTTTCAGGTTCTGTTCATAAATGACTGACACATTTTTTACATTTTTGCTGTGTGATTCTTCCACAGCAGTAATATACTTTCTTACTAAATGTACACATAAATATTATATATTGTTTTTTAGAGGACAGATAGGGCTATATAATTATATCACATATGTGTACCTAACCCCTCACTTAGTTTGAATAAAATAAAAAAATTGGGAAAAAACTAGAAGAAAAAACACTTTTTTCACAAGTTTTGATTATTTTTTTTTTTAGAATTTTTTTATATTAATTATAGT
>NW_017306621.1:458691-467157 GCF_000935625.1 Nanorana parkeri | reverse complement strand
ACTATGACAGCTTGATAAATTAACTTTTTTATTTTATTTTTGGCTATTAGGCTGATCCAAACTTAGGAACAGCTAATAATAACCTTAGAGACTGATCCTGACTTTAGTCAGATTCAGATCTCACTAAAAGCTCTTTGATCGTGCCTAGACGATCAGAAATGATACATTTCACTCAAAAGAGATACATTGTATTCTTTCAGTGAAATGTATCTAAACATCGGGCTCTCGAACTGTCAAAACAAATAGCAGAGAGGTGAGGTGAGTCACTGCTGCCTCTCTGCTATTTTGAGCTGTCAAATACGGGATCGCAAATTGCGGTCCTCTATTTGCATGTAACGGCTTCATTCTTTCATTAATGAAAGGAAGAAGCTTTTACAAAAAGCTTAATTATTTCATTAATTAATGCCTCAATACTGAGACATTAATGAATGACTGTTAAATGCTGAGAATCAGCAAATACCGGCATTACAAAGCCTGATATAACTCGTCACGTACAGTGTACGTGGCCAGTCATATAGGCACAAAGTGACAAGACGTACACTGTACGTCTCCCGTCACGAAGGGGTTAAACTAGTGGCATCCTTGTGGATCTCAGAACAGTTTTCAAAGTATGGCAGCAGAAAAACAAAAATACGAAGCTTACCAAATTTAGCTTGCCAATTTTAACCAGCTCTTCTCCATCAACAGTCATCTCTTTCATGTGGATCGTGACTGAAAACACGGAGTGAGAACGACTGCAAAGGAAAGAATAAAGTTAATCATGCAGAAAACACATAGGTAAGTGCAACCAAAAAAAAGGTCAGAAAGTCATCTTTAAAATGCAAAAAGGAAACAAGGACAGCAAAAGCGAATATGTAAGAGCCAAGGAGACATTGAGAAATGCTTCTACATACCTGGAGTAAGCATTCATCAAAGTAGAAGCAGTAGTCCTCTTGGCTGCGCCCCTCTCCAAGATGTGATAAACTTCATCCTTATTGTGTACAGTTACTTCCTCTAATCCTTTGATTATCACTCCTCTCTGCAATACAAAGTGCTTTAGATTTCCTTCAACAGTACAGAATAAACAGCATGGATAGAAAACAATACATCTTACAAAAGGACCACACAACACGTGCATGCAGAGTAAATAGAGCCCAAATGGAGTCAGAGTTGCATATATGAAATCCACATAAGTGTCCTTTAACAAACTTTTGTTCTTGTCAAATCCAAAACTTTATTAAAACTGTCAAAAGTCCAGCACATCTGTTGCCCAGGCTAACTCATTCATTATTGCAAATACTCAGGAAGAACCATTTAATCTGTGTTAATTATACAAGAAGTGGTTTAAGTAATGGTATGCCATCTGACACTATCTGTGATTGCACTCAGAACAGTCCCTTTGAAGTTCTTTGTATACTAGGTACATCTAAAAAAATAGAGCTCACCTTCTGCATACTTTGAGATCAAGTCCTGCACCTTACTAAACACAAAGCCCCACCCTGATCCTTCAGCCGTCAAATGCCAGACCTCTAAGGCCTGTGAAAATTCAGACAGTGGGACAAGTTAATGAGGGAGGCTTGGTCTTAACTTGGAAAAATGAAAAGTCCTGTGCACAGCCTGGGCTGATGATCCAAGGGGCTTTACAGGAACTGACAGCTGTGGTAGGAGTCCATGAACCTGTCAAATGTACCCTTGGAGATAGATATACCACATATCTTGAAAACCAATCATCTAGTCTGTAAAGAAATTCATCGGCTGACATATAGGGTACAATGAAAATAATGGCACCTTGTTTCGGGGATCATCAAACATCTGCAGTCGTTCTCCAACATCTGGTGATGGGCTTAGAAGATCAAACAGCTCCTCATTGTAGATTTCCAACAGAGACACTTTTACTGAGAACTCGGTGCCGTTCTCTGAAAGCTTCTCAAATATCTGATGAAGGGTTCGAGGGATTATGCCTGCCAGAGGGTCCTAGGGAGAAGGATATAACCCATGTATAAAAAAAGGTGTCCCATCAATGCATAGAGTCACCATTACATGAAGACAGAATAGGAAGAGCAGTAATCCTCATCCGCAAATTAGTCCATCCCATGCAGAGGAGGTGCAAATGATCTGGACTTTCCAGTGTAAAGCTGAATGCAGTTTATATCAACAATGTAAATCTTAGACTGACACAGAGAAGATCTCAGAGGGCTACAGTAACCATTTCCCTTCAAAATGTTAATGATAAATCATGTGACTTTATATAGGTTTATGAGCCCAGTGGCTAAGGCTAGCCATTTCACAGGCTGAATGAGATAAAAATCAATCCACACTAGATAAGCATGGAAGGTGTAATCTCACCTGCTAGCCATTGTATTCAAAAAGCAGGCACAGGCAGGTTTTCCTAAATACCCAAACAGTTACTGCAACCCAATAGGCTGCAGTCACTATTTGGCTGACAATTTTCCACCCAACTCCTTCGCTTTTTCATTTGAAGTTTGTTGAGCCAGGTGGTGCAGACAAGTCATCTACAGCTTGAACATCGACATTCGAGCAGAGTATGGCCTCCTTTGTCAAGACCTCTGGCTTGACAAAGAGGTCTTGAACCTCGAAACGCGTAGCCAAATTGCCCGATTGACATTCCCATCACCCAGCGAGATAGACCGCACTGGTTTCCAGCCCCGTGCCTGTCTCCAAAAACGATCTGTCACAACGACTGCTGACAGTTTTCCAAACCGCTACAGAGCGGCACTCTCGCTCCCGTTCAGCCGTCGGGTCTCGGCCTGGCCAGCTGATCTCCCACGGTATTGGACGGCACGAACACCCTCAGTGCAGAGCCTCTGTACAAACAAGGCTACAGGACGGCAAATTCTTGCGCTCCAGCCACAGGAGCCTCCTAGCTGTCACCACTACCTCTCCTCCACCATCAGGGGACCAAACCAGATACTTCCAAACCCATACCCCTCACCGGCAGGACATTACTACGTCCACCATTACTACGTTTGGCCCGTTTACCACATCCACACCGATCGCCCGAAGACACTGCTGAGCGATCCATACAGCCTTTCTCCTGATTTGCAAGACCTCATCTGGTCCACCCAAACAGTGAGTTTTCAGTCCAGTATTGTTTTTAAAGTTTTTAAAGTTGTTATCTATCCCCACAATATCCCAGGGTTGCAGCGCTTCTTTCCATCCTCCTTTTTACATGTGTCTGCAGGGTCCCTCCCCCTGAACGAGAAGCTGGCTCACCCCATTCTTTAATTAATTTTTAAGAATTCGTTTTAAAAATTCGTTTTAACTTTTGTTTTTGCTTCTAAATTGTTCCGGTATTGTTTAGTATTAAAAATTATTTTAAACAGATCTATTCCTCTTGCCACATTGCATAACAGTTGTGCGCTCGCCTTTTTTACCGTTTTTACACCAGTGGTAGGCAACCTCGGCACTCCTGCTGTGTTGAAACTAAAAAATCCATCATGCCTCTGGGTGCCTGTCTGATTCTTGCAGTGCCTCGTGGGACTTTTAGTTCCACAGCTGCTGTAGTGCTGATGTTACTTAGCCCACCTTACACCCTTATTAACCCCCCACATAAGTGAATCTTGGCGGGGGCCTGCTTAGACTTGATCAGCTGTATATTTTAAAATTGCCACTAGATGGAGGAATTTGCTTTTTTTAGCCTGCTCTGTAAGTAATGGTGTTTTCCCACTACAAGTGCTAATACCATCACAGTTATTCTTAACAGCTGTTAATGTAAAATCAGAAAGATTACTACAGAGATTATATGATCACTTGTTTAAATCGCATCATCAGGCAAGTGAAAACCAACTTTTAACGGCTAATGTTTGGGAAGTTTGAAAAAAAAAAAAATTAGCCATTTGAAGTGGTAATAATGATTCATGAGAAAATAAGTTAAGGGCCCATTTAACGGGGAAACATAACCCAAGATAGATATTTAAGACAAAGTCGATGCACAAGAAAAAAGAAAGAACTAAAACCCCCAACAGGGAGATGAGTCCTTATTCCTTGACACTAAGCAAAAAAAACAAAACAGAGCTTCTTCTAGCTGGGGGTTTGGCCACCAGTACAGGCCACCCCTAGGCTGTGCATTAACAAAATGGCCAAGATCTGAAGATCTCTGATGTGTCCTTCAATGAATGGAAGAGAAAGATTAGGAGGAAATTATGAATTGTGGAATTAAAATAACTAATTCACCTTATTGAATTGAGCATCATCTTTGCTCCCTATAACCCCCCGCCCCCAGGGTATGTAATGCACATTACTAAAAACCAGCCGACAAGGCAGGATACACATACCTCTTCCCATGTAAACTCTCCTTCTGCCGACCTCTCTCCTTCCATAGTAAAGGTTTTACCGGTACCAGTTTGACCATAGCTAGAGAAAAGAAGATGTCCTGAATTATACACCACTCATAGCTTATCTATATATCATATTAGTTCATATTTTATATTCTATTGGTATAGTGCAACAGAAATAAATACTGCATGCTGAAAGTAGTACTCACGCAAAAATGGTGCAGTTATAACCCATAATAACTTCATCCAGGATGGGACACACAACACTCCTGTACACTTCAATTTGTTTAGCAGATGGACCAAAAACCTGCAGAAAACAGAAGATAATATGGTAATCTATTCACACATGCACCAGTGAACCCAATGTGCAGGGTCCGTGCTAGAAGTATTTTGGTGGGCGAGATGACATGTGCTCTATGCCTGCCCCTTCATTGGCCCTGGGGTAGCCAAACTTAAGCCCTCCAGCTGTGGTAAAACTACAATTTCCACCATGCTCCTGCCTCTAGAGGTCATGCCTGCGGCTGTCAGTGTCTTGCAATGCCTTACGGTACTTGAATCTGGCACGGAAGCAAGAGACATGTACTGATCTCTGGCCACAGAGCTGCTGTGCTGGTTACGGGCTCACACCGGAGCTCGGGATCGCCAGCAGCGGAGGGGGGGCGCACACCTGCACGCATATTACAAGCAATCGGGTGTCTCTGAACGCTTGTATGTAAACAGCCATCGCTGGCTGTTTACATTCCAGGCTGATTTGACGCTCGTGCGTGCCGCCTTGCGGCGGGCACGAGCGGGGCAGGACGTTTAAAAACGCCCACCCGCATTCAAGAAGCCGCTGTCCGGTGGTTAAAGTGCATTTCCCCTTTTGCAGCCACATTGGGATAACCCCTTACATACGTGTTACATGTTTCTCATTCACATGTATGCTGTGTGAACAGAAATACATAACATAGTGGAGTTTTCTCAATTTTGCCTGCAAAAGTGGAAATGCACTTTAAGACTCTTCATAGATTTGCCAGCCACCTACCATATCAAACAGGTAGTTCTTTTTCCCCAGCTTGTCGTTGATTCCTCCAGTCCGTACTGACACATCTTTCCTCACAGCATCAAATTCCAGCACAGAATGGGAGTTAGCCTTGCGCTCCAACTGATTGAAAGGTCTGTATGATGGAAAATATGTTTAGTTAACCACTTGCTGCCTGGGGCATTTTCTTACCATTTGCACACAAGATAAAATCTGAATTTATGGCTAGAAAACAGCTTCAGACCCCCAAACAATTATAGATTTTCAATACAATATTTGCAATACAAAACAGTATTTTTGGGACAAAATACAATTAAATCAAATTTAGGGCACAGAAACAGAATACCCAATTTTTTGGTAAAATATAAAATATGGGGTCACATCAGGGAAATAGATACCAAACATATTAAGCCTTAAAATTGAATGTGCGTCTGTGAAACGCAAAAAAATAGAAAACCCAGCATTTTCCACAGGCGACGCTTTAAAAGCTTTTACTGCTCATCAGGTTAGTGATGAGTGATTCATAGCCCTAGAATGATTGCGCTCACTCAGACGTTCGTGGCGATATGGAACATGTGTGGCACAAATTAGTTTTTGCGTGTAGACACACCGGACATGCGTTTGCGCTTCTATGTACGTGGGGGTGGGGGCTTTAAAATGTTTTGCAGTTTTTTTAAATATATGTTACTTTCATTTTTTACACTTAACCTTATTGCTATCACATAGAGGCTAACAAGCCCCCTATGTTATAGCAAATATGATGCAGCAGGTCCTCTTTATGGGGACATCAGGGGTCTTCCAGACCCCCAATGTCACCTAGGGACCCCAAAGAAGCTGATGAAGCACAAATCTGCTTCCCCAGCTTCTTCTCCTGGCTTTAAGAGCCGGAGAATGTAAACAGTAACACTGGAAGTGATGCAATACACATCACTTCTGGGTCTAGTGAACGGAGAGATCCCTCCCTCCGATCGATGCAGGGAGACCGGCTGTGCCAGTCCCGGGTCCGCATTGGGGACAGCAGAAGCAGAGGTGGGCACACTCCGCAGTTTGGTACAAACGATCCAGCGCCCGTATAGCCGCCGCATCGCTTGTATCTGAATAGCCATCTCTGGCTGTTTACAACGGTAAGCCATAGACGTGTTCTTGGTATAACCGCTTCAAGGGGCCAGCTACATACATACATACATACATACATACTTTAAAGCAGGGGTCTCAAAACTCCAGCTGTGGTGAAACTACAAATCCCATGTGGCATTGCAAGATTCTCACAGCCACAGACATGATTCCCGAAGAGAGATGGATCATGGGATTTGTGGTTTCACCACAGCTGGAGGGCCGGAGGTTTGAGACCCCCGCTTTAAAGAGATTTTCCCTCAATTGTCTGGTGAGACTTGTTACCATGATAGAAAGTAAAATCTGGACCACCGGATAACAGTAATGACCAGACAGGGGTTCTAATCCTTTCCCTCTATGACTCGGATTTTGGCTTGACATACTTGGAACAGAAAACTAGACAGAGTGTGAGATGACATTGAACCTAAATGATTCCCACAACATACCTGCATCTCACCACCACCTGGATATTCTTTCCCTTGTCTTCCTTCTTGCTGGCAATGGCTGACGGTTGGGAAGACATTGTCACTCACTTGTGACCTAAACCAAGGGGAGGAAGACAAAACAAAAAAATTATTTACTACAACCATGTACATAGAGGAATGGCAGGTCCTTGATTTATCCCCTCTAGATGCACTCCTAATATTGAGAACACACACTTCTCAAGCCACTCTCTAAGAAAACTACTGGAGTGGTTCTTGGCCATTTTGATTTTGAAACTGATCAGGACACATTAAATACATACAAGAGAGCAGTTCAATCCAGTCCTAAGATTTACTCGCACATCACAGCCCCACCTGACAACAAAAAAGGGGACCTGATCTTTCTCCGCTACAGTTTCACTTACAGGTCCCCTCATCGCACTGGTACAGTGAAAGGAGAAGCAGCACACTGAGGAATTTATGTCAGTTACTCTACTGTCTACTCCTATCAACATTATTTCTTGCACTGCAGCACACCCGATTTGATTATTCTGCTGCTTCTCCCTCCCAATCTCTGGGCTCTGCTCCACAGACTGTACTGTAGACTGCAAGAGACTGATACCTAGCCATATCCAGGTACTTGCATTCAGAAAATACATGTAATGTATTAGCAAATACAGATCTGAGTTTATTTGCACCTTTATATCTGCCTGCAGTTCAGCTGTAATTATATACATTCTTTGTGCAAACAAATGTTACAATGTTTAGCCATAATATTTTGTTTGTAAGGGATACTTCTTATATGAAGGCTCAGCATTTGACACTGTGGAATCAATAGCAGACCCTGGGACAGACTTGGCTGTATGGTTTTCAGGTCAGTAAACACAGACTTGTATTGTGACAAGAAGTAGTAAAGTACAATCATTGTAGAGTAATGCAAAAACCGGTCTGCACCAATACATACAACCCAAATTACCAGGACTGAAACCAAATAATAATTGATGAGAATAGTTGTCAACTATCCTCATTATCGATTAGTTGGTTGGATCCCCTAGCTCTCTCCTCCACGCTGGGAGGAGGGCACAGCAAGCAGTGGGCGGTTGCAATAGCCAGCCTGCTATTGCAATTTGAAACGGCCAATAGCAGGCTGGCTATTGCACCAGCCCACTACCCGCTGTATTTACATTGAGCTACCATTCCCCGACAGAAGCTATTCAAGCGGCTTGTGCTTACAATAGTTATTCAAATAAAAATGGTAGAAAAAAAAAAAGTAAATTATGGTTTCGACCTGACAAATTCTGCTGCGGAAGGTGCATCGCAGTGCCATTCATTTCAATAGCACCCCAAACCCGCCTCCCACATAGTGTGATCGCCCGCACTGGAACGCACGGTACTGCAATGCTGTGCATTCCAGTGCGATTGTAAAACAAATAGTACATGCAGTGTTATTCTGAAGTAAACCTTATGTTGGCAACACAGCATTTGTGTATTTTATTTTAAATTAAAAGGAAGGTAATTATTTTTTTTATCCAATTAATCGCAAAGATTTAAAAAAAATGAAAAAAAAAAGAAAAAAAAAAAATCGACCATCTAATCAATTATGAAAACCATTAGTTGCAGCTCTACAAATTACAGT
>NW_017306621.1:455539-458629 GCF_000935625.1 Nanorana parkeri | reverse complement strand
ACACCCCCCCACCCGCAAAAAAAAAAAAAAACCTTCACAGTGTTCTTTATAGCTAAGGAAATGCAGTTCTTTTTTTTTTTTAATTATTCGGTTTTATTTATTTTTATAAAAGGTCATTAAAATTGACATACTACATTGCATGATTAGGTATCCCGGTATAGCTCATTCAATCCGGCATCAGCGATTCATAACAATTCATTCTTATCACTAATGCCAGACTGACCGACCATGTACCTAGTCGCTATTAACTTATGGCCTCAGAGGGCCCAATTAACAAAAGGAAAAAACTTACAATAAGACTTAAGTAAAAAGAAAAAGAAAAAAGGAAAGGGGGGGAAGAAATGCAGTTCTAACCAGCATATCAGGCTCCAAGTAAGCAATGCCAACCCTGCTTTGTGTTACATTAAATGGCTGCATCCTCCAGCAAGTCCATTCCTGGAATGGTTGACCTTTATGAAATGTAAACTGGTATGAGACGTATAAACATTAACATCTTGTATCCATGGCCATGTGCTTCGACTTCCTTTACGTTTACAAAGTTCTATCTAAACGCGAAAATGTGGAATGGAATGTATATTGGCAATGTACCTATTTGATTTATTCTCTTCAGTACTAAATATTAAAAAATACAATTAGGGGCATTTACCAGAACTGGAGCAGACAGAATCCGGAGCTGTTCCCATAGTAACCAATCAGCTTCTCTCTTCAGTTTGTTTAGTAAAGGGACATTAAAGTTATAAGGTTTTTAAACAATTCCAAAAGGTTTAAAAAGGAGAACTATGGGGTTAAGGCTTTTCCCTATAGTTCTCCTTAGGGTAACGGGAGGACACAAACTAGCGTCCTCCCGTTACCCTAAGCTCAGTATATAGGGAGCTACAGCTTGCGGTATACTGAGACGCCGCAGCTGAAGCGGATCCCGACAATTATGTCTGGATCCGCCCAGCTGTGTGAGTGACAGTTGGCTCTGCCTATCTAGAGGCAGAGCCAGATGTACCCGCCCCTCCCCCGTCCGTTCCGCCAGTCAGCGCTGGCTGATCGGAGCGGGGAATCCGGCCCCTCCTCTGTCACTGTAGAGAGCCGTGACAGGATCGAGAGGTGAGCGAACGCCGGTATGTGTTGGCTCACCTCCCGATCTACTGAGCCGACCTGTGACAGTCTCATTGTCACAGGTCGGCTAGAACTATGAGGTGAGTGGAAAGCACTCGCCTCATAGTTCTCCTTTAATAAATCACTTACAATGGATGCTGGTCCTGACGTTTAAAAGTTTTAGTTTCCTCCAGAATCAGCCGATTCCCTTAGCACTGCTCCTCATATCATGTTTTAGGTTGGCTTCTTCCCTTGCAGTGTCCTATGGAACCACCCTTATGTGTGCTGGCAAGCTGTGTGTTTCTGCACAAACACAGGCACAGCAAAGCAAGACACTTCCCAGCTCTCCATCCTTCCTTCACAAGGCTAGTAGATGGACAGTTGCTGGAGACTCTGCTCTCCCTTGTGATCTTGTACCGGACAGGAGGTTCAGGGAAGCTGAGCTGACAGAGTTGGAGCGGTTTGTAAACATAATAATGACTAAGTGTTTAGGCAAAAATGTAAAGATATTTTGCTGAGCAATGAATATTCGTTTTATCTGGATTCATTATTATAAACAAGTTTGAGTTTAACACTACTTTAAGCATTAAAACTAGAAGCTGATTGGTTGCCATGGACAGCTGCTCTAGATTCTGTCTGCTCCAGTTTTAATAAGTTCAATGATTTCAGCACGATGTCACTTCATTGAAATCAATGGGGCCGCGAGTCAATGGCTGTGCGCAGCTCAAGCGAAACGGTGTCGTGTAGTGCGGGTGTGAACCTAGCCTAATCCTTATAGTTACAGCCCACGTGTGACAATGAAACGGTCTATAGATCGGGAAGTGAGTGAACACATACGATCGCTCGCACCCTTCATGATCATCCCCCTGCAGAGAGCGGTAACTGTAAGTAACCTTTCCCCACAGGGATCCCCCCCCCCTCCAGCACTGACTGGAGGAACGGATGGGCACAGCTGGCTCTGCCTCTAGATATAGGCAGAGCCCGATGTCACTCACGCAGCTGGGTGGATCTTGACAGTATTGTCGGGATCAGTCCCGGCTGCGGCGCTCTCTGTATATAGCGAGCGATAGCGTGCTATATACTGAGCTTTGGGTCACGGGAGGATGTTAGTACATGTCCTCCTGTGACCCTAAAGAGAACTAAAGGGATAAAAGGTCACCCCATAATTCTCTTTTAAAGCTCAATTTTCTGCTTGTTAAGTATACGGAAATAGTTTAACGTCCATAGTCTGGCCACAGACACATTAACCCTTACCAGCCATCATTGTTGTATTATTGTAAATATATACACATCTGTTGATGACACATCTAAGAAGAAGTCTATAGAATTTATCTTCAACATGAACGCTGACCTTTAGTACAATCAAATCAAAAAACAAAAAAAAAAAAAACATTAAATTAAAGTAGATTTAAAGCCAAAATGTCTCCCCCAAATTTTGAATAACATAGGGCAGGGTTTAAGCGATATCATTTTTTCACCATCTGGGTCTCCATTCAGATTTAATTTTACTTCCCGTCAACTCTACAGGAAGTGAGATCGTATCTTTCCGAGGTGATGAAAAAAAAAAAAAAAGGGGGGAAGAAGAATAGATAGGTACAAAAAGGTCCAGAGTTCTACAATCAGCATGGGGCATAAGCTCTGCTATCTGTATTGACTTATAGGTCTGACTCAGCAGGGGGTGTGTAGACCTCTGGAGAAAGATTACTACTTCCACAGTGAGCAAGAGTCCTTTTAATACTGGCAGAAGTCAGGTTTGGCTAGAAACTGCTGCTTGCTGAAAAACCTAACTGTAAGGATGCCTTTTGCTGATGCCCCAGGAATGAATACAGTGGAGTAAGGGCTTGTTCACACCATGTCTGGATCATGTCTAGACCAGAACTGTTTGTTCCCGGACCAAAAAAGCATCCCAATGTATTCCTATGGTATTTCTGGACTCTGTTCACACCAGCGCAGTCTGTTCTGGACCAGACAATAAAAATAATAATAAATATAAATATATATATA
>NW_017306621.1:451363-455068 GCF_000935625.1 Nanorana parkeri | reverse complement strand
TAGAACGGGAAGTGAGTGAACACATACGATCGCTCGCACCCTTCATGATCATCCCCCTGCAGAGAGCGGTAACTGTAAGTAACCTTTCCCCACAGGGATCCCCCCCCCCTCCAGCACTGACTGGAGGAACGGATGGGCACAGCTGGCTCTGCCTCTAGATATAGGCAGAGCCCGATGTCACTCACGCAGCTGGGTGGATCTTGACAGTATTGTCGGGATCAGTCCCGGCTGCGGCGCTCTCTGTATATAGCGAGCGATAGCGTGCTATATACTGAGCTTTGGGTCACGGGCGGATGTTAGTACATGTCCTCCTGTGACCCTAAAGAGAACTAAAGGGATAAAAGGTCACCCCATAATTCTCTTTTAAAGCTCAATTTTCTGCTTGTTAAGTATACGGAAATAGTTTAACGTCCATAGTCTGGCCACAGACACATTAACCCTTACCAGCCATCATTGTTGTATTATTGTAAATATATACACATCTGTTGATGACACATCTAAGAAGAAGTCTATAGAATTTATCTTCAACATTTCTTTCCATGGTGATGAAAAAAAAAAAAAAAAAGGGGCAGATGCATGTTTTCACTGCGCTGCTCAGGACTGTATCTTTGCAGCAGCTGCAATTTCACCTGCCATGTGAAGTTTGACAGCCTTTTAAACGTGCCCATGGAAGTAAAAGGGATTGCATCACAAACACTGGGCACATGGTTGCCGAGCGGTTTTTCTTGGGATGAAAAATAAACCGGCATGCAGTAAAAAAAAAAAAAAGGGGCAGATGCATGTTTTCACTGCGCTGCTCAGGACTGTATCTTTGCAGCAGCTGCAATTTCACCTGCCATGTGAAGTTTGACAGCCTTTTAAACGTGCCCATGGAAGTAAAAGGGATTGCATCACAAACACTGGGCACATGGTTGCCGAGCGGTTTTTCTTGGGATGAAAAATAAACCGGCATGCAGGAGGTGGCATTAACCCCTTCTGCACACATGGATCACTTTTTAGAGCAGCAGTAAAGTCTTTAGATCAGGGGTGGGCAAACTCCAGCCTCCAGCTGTTGTGGGACTACAAATCCCATGAGGCATTGCAAGACTCTCACAGCCACAAGCATGGCTCCCAGAGGGAGATGCATGATGAGATTTGTAGTTTCACCACAGCTGGCAGGCCAGAGATTGCTCATCCTTGCTCTAGACTAGAGTGTGGAACCCCCCTAAGGGTCACCATACACATTACAATATGACCATACAATCAGCTTTAGAGATACTAAAACAATGGTATGAGGATCAACCCAATCAATTTGTATCCAATCAGACAAGACCTAGTACTGCATAGATGTTAGATCTACAGGAGATTGTACAATCAGATTGTATAGTGTATGGTCAGCTTCACACAGGCAGCAATAAAAACCCAACAATGGTTCTCACCCCCTCCCCCACACTATCCAAGTCTTTAAAAAAACTTCCATTACATTACACTTTAAGTAAAAACAACTCAAAAGCCAACAGCATTACCACTTAAATCATATTATATTAATGTGTATGATAAAAGGGATTCCAGGCCAGGACTGTTCCACTATACTGGGTCCTCTCCCAGTACATCAGCCATTGTGTAATAGATATACATCACTGGACGTGTTCTGCTAACGCTGCGAGCTCTGCTCGGGTCCCCCAATCCTGCCATAGTACACTACAGCCACACCAGCCGCTCTTACCTGGTGGCAGCTCGCCGTGCCTGGATAGGAGACGCCTGCGTAGTCGGGAACGTTGTACAGCTCGCACCCAGCAGCGATCTACACAGCGCACATTTGAAAATTGCGCTTCCGATTGGTGCAGCCAATCAAGGATCGGCGTTTTCCGTGAGCTGTTATTGGCCGCCTAACTAGAACCCTGGTTGTTATTGGACAGCGCTATGACAGAAAGGAGGGGCCGATGCAGATGAGCTGACGCGTGCTTGCGGATTGGCTGAACTTCAAAGCACGTGATCAGGTTTAAACTTCTGCAGCTGCTGGGGAGGGGCCGGTGCTCTGATGTCACAGTCGGTGTTGGGTTACTGTACGTTCCAGAGGTTCACAATGCAGCGTTATTCCCTCTGGCTTCGCCCGTTTGACATCCAGTGTTTATGTAGACTGGCTAGATAGTGAACATGTAATAACCTTAAAGGAACAGAAGAGATTTCGTACTGGATATAACTTGCTTTTTTTTTGTTTTCAATAAAGTTTTATTCAAATTCTCAAAACAAAGACGTCTCAAACTTCTCTTTCTCCAGTATGGTGATATACAAGTAAATTAAAGGAGAACTACGGGGTAAGTGTTTTTCTGGCGTCCTCCCGTGACCCAAAGCTCAGTATTTCGCAAGCTACAGCTTGTGGTATACTAAGCGCGCCGCAACTGGGACAGATCTTGACTTTAACGTTGAGATCCATCCAGCTGCGTGACAGCTGGCTCTGCCTGTCTAGAGGCAGATACAGCTGCGCCCGTCCGTTCTGCCAGTCAGCGCTGGAGGATCGGAGAGGGGAGCCGTGACTGACAGGAGATTATCGAGAAGTGAGCGAGCTACAGTATGTGTTCGCTCACTTCCCGATCTACAGAGCTGATGTGTGACAGTTTTATAGTCACAGGTCGGCTCGAACTATGAGAGTGAGTGATTTTCACCCTAGAGACCCCTAATGTCTCCATAAAGAGGACCTGTCAGTGTGCCTTTGCTATTATATAGGGGGATTTTTATCCCCCTATGTAATAGCAATGACATTAAGTGTAAAAAATACATAAAAAGTTAAAAATAAATAAATCACATATAAAAACATTTTTTTTTTTAAAACCCCACATTTTTAAGTACCCCACCCCCACGTTTACGCACATATAGACGTAAATAAGCGTCTGGTGCACCAGCGCGCGAAAACGACAATTGCGCTACTCATGTTACACGTCGCAGTGAGAGCAATAATTCTAGGGCCATTATTCACTGATAACACTAAACTGATGAGCGGTAAAAGTTTTTAAAGCGTCGCCTAGGGCCAATTTTGGGTATTATAGTTTTTTGAGGTTTTGCGTGCGCACGCAATTTTAAGGCTTGACATGTTTAGTGTCTTTTTACCCGACGTGACCCCGTCTTTTATATTTTACCAAAAAATGGGGTAATAATAAATGTTTTATCATTTAATATAGGGGAAACTGTTTTTTTTTATTTTTAAATTCGGTAATTTTTCCTTAATATAATAAAAAATAAAACCCCCAGTGGTGATTAAATACCACCAAAAGAAAGCTCTATCTGTCCCCAAAAAATGGTATAAAAATGTATTTCAGTACAGCGCTGCATGACGGAATAAATGTCATTCAAAGTACTGCAGCGCTTAATACTGAAAAATGGCCTGGATGGAATGGGGGTTTAACACCGCGGACTTCAAGTGGTTAAAGGATGTGTGAACCCCTGAAAAGAAATGTAATATATTGCAGCTTACTAGTCTTTAAAGTCACCCTTCTGAAATGATGGCAGATAGCAAAGAAGCTATTCCTTCCCGTGCTATCTGCTGGGGGGTTTTTTCTTTAGTATTCTGACAGCTGCTGCCGTCAGAATAATTAAAAAAATGATAGTAATGAATGGCTATATTGCTATTGGCTATTTCAATTTGCAACAGCAAGCTGGCTATTGCGCCCGCCCTCTGCTGCTGTCAATCAGCAGGAGGAGGACCTGATGGAGAACTTTCAGGTCCAC
>NW_017306621.1:445311-451343 GCF_000935625.1 Nanorana parkeri | reverse complement strand
GGGGGGGGGGGGGTGCAATAGCTAGTGTGCTATTGGCTATTGCAAATTCAACTAGCCAATAGCAATCAAGCTATTCATTCCTATGCTGTCTTTTTTTTTATACTGACGCCGGCCGGCGGCTCCGAAAAAAAACAGACAGCAGGGAAAGGTTTACTCTGCTAGATCAAGCAGAGTAAACCTTTCCGGGAGAAGATATTTCTCTCCCGGGCGGCTGGGAGCCGCTATCTAATAGCGGGAGACTCCCTGAACGTCCAGGAGAGTTGAGATGTCTGCACAATGAAAAGATGAAATGACTCGCAACACTGTACTTCCCATCTTCCCTCCACCCCTTCCCTGCTGCACTCATGTGTGATGATGACCCCACCAGCCTATATACCAAGCTTGGCACTTGATAACTTCCCTACACAGCCCTGGAGGCTGTATAACATCATAACATCCTTCAAGGATAGTCAATCGTGAATTTATTCAAAACTTATGTCTAATACACAAGCGCTTTCAGGAGCACACAGTGACGTCACTGCTATGCTTGCTGAAGGGATCCTGTGTGGTCCTGAAAGCGCTTGTGTATTAGACATAAGTTTTGAATAAATTCACGATTGACTATCCTTGAAGGAGTCTGGGGTGCTGGTGACATCTCTTTATTACCCAACGCCCCCCCCCCCCCCCATTTTTGGGGGTGGGGTTCGTCCTTAAAATTCCTACCAGACCTTAAGGGCCTGGTATGACTTTAAGGGGGAACCCCACACACTTTTTTTTGTACACTCCTAAATATTCCTACCAGACCTTAAGGGTCTGGTATGAATTTGAGGGGGAACTCTACGCTATTTTAAAAAAAAATTGGGTCCCCTCCTAACATTCTTACCAGACCTAAAGGGTCTGGTATTGTTTGGGAGGGGGAACCAAACGCTTCAAGAGTAAAAAAAAAAATGTCATTTTTTTTTCTTTAGAAATGTCGGTTTTGCTGCAGCAGGTTCTATACATCATACAGACATATCCCCCACTTCACAGGCAGGTTATGGGGACCCCGCAGGCACGATATTTGAAGGATTTTTTTACCCTTTAAGTGATGTTAAAATCACTGCTCTTTTAAATGTTTTTTTTGGGGGGGGCGTTCATTGATTCCTGTCCCCCAGGGCAGTACCCGGAACCCCATACACCTTTTATGGCCAATAACTTGCATATAAGACCTCTTAAAGGGGACAATCATTTTTGAAAGTTCTACCCGCATTGACTTGCATTGAGTTTGAATTCAAACTTTTTGGACATTCGAATACGAACCAAACTTGGGCCTGTTCGGCCCATCACATGACAACGCTGCTATTCCATACTGTGTAGTGAGTTAGTGTTGTCACCCTAGAACAGGAAGTGTGTTACTGGCCTGATCACCAAATGAAAATAAAGGGGGGGAGCCAAAAAAAAAAAAAGAGAAAATGAATGCAGCCACCACGTCTGCTAATCTGCGATTTATAACATTTGTGCTCTTGGGATTAGATACACTTTAGGTCACTGCTGAAGCAGAATGTCTGTGTGACTAATCAGCAATCTGATCTGAAGCTCCATCCCCTCTTCTTATAAAAGAGCCAGCCGCGAGAAGAGACAGCAGCCTGGCACCTTTCCAGTGTCGCCATTTAATAGAACAGAGCAGGTACGGCTTCAATGTTGGAAACAGATGTGGCCTAGTATAGGCCTTAGGCGGGCATGTTTCCTGCTGCTCGCTGCCGTCTTTCTCCTAAGTGTCGCGGGCAGCTTAGTAGGAAAGGACGGGGATTGGGGTGCAGGTGATGTATCACGGCAGCTGACTCCGGAAACTAAAGGGTGAGTAGAGGTAGTACAGTATTTTGGAGGCCGGGCCTGTGTGGTGTCTAGGAGGCGGGCTCCATAGGTCAGGAAGGGAGGAGAACGTCTTCCATAGGCCGCCCCCTCCTCTCGTGTTTGCGGTGCCGGGCCATGTTGCAAGGCTCTCGCCGCCTCGTCAGCTGCCTTTGGGGGTTCCGTTCAGTCACACCTGCAGGGTAAGAGGGTGGGAGACGGTGCACCCTCCATCATCTTCCCTTCCTGACACCCCGGCCCGGTATGTTCCTCCAGCTCTCGTCCTGACACTCGTGCAATCTCGTGAGTCAGCAGCCTGCCTGCTATGGGCACCACAATGCTTATAGATTCCAGGGACAGCCCGGGCTAGTCCTGTCCCTGGAAATGATGGCCTGCCTCAGGACAAGCCTCCATTATCGGTGTGTCATTCTTCTATTGTCCTGGGCCTGTTCTACCAATCATGGCCTCGTCTGACAAGTATACAGGGGTCTGTTATGGGGGGGGGTCATACTGCTACTTTGTTATTGCGCAAATTCAGAACCTCTGTAGCAGGATGTCCCTGGAAATGATACACTGTAACTATGTATAAAGTATAGGAACAGGTTTTTGGGGGGGGGGGGTGTGTGTGGTTGAAACATGGAGGTGGCCATTTCTGAGGTCCTGGAAATACTTGTTGTCATGTGAATTCTTTGATTGTGACCATTAGGCACCTTTCCCACCGGGTGCTCAGGAGGAGATCCATGCACGGAGAAGTACAGATCGCATGTCACATCTATGTCCATCCTATGATGGATGAGAAACTAAAAGTTCCGCACACCCCATGTTGGTCTATGTGGAGTTGGATGTCCCCCCCCCGGAACCATCAGGTCTGGTGAAACGGATCTCTGATCCATTTGTTTTTCTGGACCTGGCTGGTGGGTTGGGTAACCAGGACATGTCTGTTTAGACCCAGCTGCCCACAGACTATCATTGGGTACACCTGAAAAACTGATCAGACCACCTGTGTGAAAGGGGCCTAATACAATTGGCTGTAATTCGAGCTGTTGGTGGCACTACCCAGCGCGACAAACTTCCGTAGAAAAATTTTCGGCTGAACAGTGACTGCAGTTGCTCTATGGGTTAGTCTTGATAGCCACGGGTGCCTGCTGTCAGAATGCAGTAGCCGGCCAGAGATTTCCTCCATTCATGCTGTTGTGTAGATATGGGAAATCAATAATTGTTCTTGTTCAGCTTTGTATGGTTGGCTTTAGGCTGGTGTCACACCTAGGTGCTTCTGTTTTCATGGAATTTAAAATGTGTGTTTATGAGCATTTTCCATTGTATGTTGTTTTTTTTTTTGTTTTTTTTTTTATGTGCTTGGCATTGAGGGAAGTGGGACAGGGTATTGTATGTTTTCATGCACTCTCATCGACTTCTCTGGGCCGCTTGCTGTGTATATACAGATGACAAAACATACATGAACTATTTTCCAAGATACCACTCATATATGTGAACCAGACCCAGTGAGAGCAATGGGATGCTGGGTAACACGCAACACATATATGTGAACCAGACGTGTTGAAAACAATGGGTTGGCAAGCAACACGCATATGTGAACCAGACCCACTGACAACAATGGGATGCCGGGTAACACAACACGTATATTTGAACCAGACCCAGTGAGAGCAATGGGATGCCGGGTAACACAACACGCATATGTGAACCAGACCCAGTGAGAGCAATGGGATGCCGGGTATCACACAACACGCATATATGTGAACCAGACCCAGTGAGAACAATGGGATGGCGGGTATCACACAACACGCATATATGTGAACCAGACCCAGTGAGAACAATGGGATGGCGGGTAACACACAACACGTATATGTGAACCAGACCCACTGAGAACAATGGGATGGCGGGTAACACACAACACGTATATGTGAGCCAGACCCAGTGAGCGCAATGGGATGCCGGGTAACACGCAACACATATATGTGAACCAGACTTACTGAGAACAATGGGATGCCGGGTAACACATATGTGTGAACCAGTTGCACTGAAAACAATGGGATGCTGGGTAAGGGCCTGTTCACACGACGTCCGTTTTGTGTGCTGACCTGATCCGTACGCTCCTGCACTAAAAATGCATCCCAATGTATCCCTATGTGTTTTATGGGCTACAGTTCTCACGTGCGCAGTCCGTTCAGGTTACGACAGAAAAATACTGCATGTCACATTTTAAACGGTCCAGAAACGCAAAACGCGTCAAATGCACTGCAGCTAACATACTGACAGCCCCACTCCAGCAAAAATAAATAAATAAAAAAAAATTGTTTATTTTTTTACTGGAACGCGGCCAAAACGCTGCAAAACACATAGCACCGCGTCTGCAGATCCGGACCTGATCAGGACCTGAAAATCATGTGAACAGGCCCCAAGGGCCTGTTCACATGATATCGGGTCCTGATCAGGTCCCCTGAAGACACCGCACATATTGTATGTGAACCAGACCCACGTCTGTGTCTGTCTGTCTGTCTCCCTCTCCTATGTAATTCATCTTTTGATAAAACGTAAAAACCGACACAGCAGAAAGTATCGTATTTGACAATGATGACTAGATTCTCCTGTGCAGGGACATGACAGGTGCTCTTTACTTTCTTTGTTCGCCAGGTATCAGAACTCCTCCAGCTTCCATATATCATTATACAGACACATTCTTTCTTCTTCCAGCAGCAGAACTCCAGCTCGGTTTATGTTGGTGATCCAGGTGTATTTACTAATATACTATGACACACAAGGCCTTGCCGTGTCATCCCTTTGTGCTTGTTGACATTAGAAGTTGTCACTTGTTGTTGTGAGTCAACATCGCAACATGTAATTGTGAAGGAGACACGCTGCGAGGCTGAGCGAGCTGACCTTTGTGATATCAGGTGACACCATGCAGCAGAGCTTCTGGTGTTCTGGACGATCTTTTCTCCCATTACGCCTGCAGGCTTTCCATCTCCTTCTGTCTCATTATTAATGGACTCTTGAAAAATTTTAGGGTGTTTCGTCAGTCATAACGGTCACCCGTCAGCATGACCGGACTATCGCCTTGCAATTTATGTGAACATTTTTTTGGGGGACACATAGAGCTTTCTTATGGAGGTATATAATCACCGCTGGGGGGTTATTTTTTACTATATAATGAAAAAAGTACTGTAAATGTAAAAAAAAAAACACAAAGTTTCCCTGCGTTATGTTATAAAACATTTATTCTTACCCATATTTTTAGTAAAACATAAAAGTCAGGGTCACGTCGAGTAAATAGACGCCAAACATGTCAAGCCTTAAAATTGCGTGCGCCCGCAAAATCGCAAAAAAAGGCCTATAGGTGAAGCTTAAAACGCTTTCAACTGCATCAGTTTAGTGTTATCACTGATTAATGGCTCTAAAATTATTTCTCGCACTCCGACGTTTGCGACGATATGTAACATATGCGGCACAATAGGCGCAATCGTCGTTTTCGCACGTAGGCGCACCCGACGCATATCTGCACACAACTTTATTGCTATTACATGCGGGGCTAAGAAGCCCCCTATGGGATAGCCAATTTACATGACCGGTCCTCTTTATGGAGACATTAGGGGTCTCCAAGACCCCTAATGTCACCTCGGGACCCCCAGAGAAGCTGATGAAGCAGAGATCTGCTTCATCAGCTTCTCTAGCTGGAGAGTGACACTGAATGCAGGAAGTGATGTAATATACATCACTTCCTGCATTCGGGGACTGAGAGGAGATCAAAGGGAGATCGGATACTGGTTTCCCCTTTGATCTGCTGTCGCAGAGCCGTGCCGCTCCCGGCCGCATTGGGCACAGCGGATCTCAGGACCGGCAACTGCAGTGACAGCTGCTAATGCAAGCGATCGAGTGTCTCTCGAGAAGCCCGATCGCTTGAATGTAAAGCTCCTGGCCGGCCGTGTAATTACAACGGCCGGCCGGGAAGCTGCTCGTCGGGCTCCACCGTCCTCTCGTCGCAGACGAGTGGATTTTTCAGATCTTGCAGTGGTCTAGGCTGGCCTTTCTCAACCAAGGTGTCGCCTAGTCCCCTCGGGTGCCTCAATCTTTTGGTAGTGGGACTGTGATGTGACGGGGTTTCCTGACATCTAAGGGGGGATCATCGGAGTGGTGCTTCTGTTGTGAAGGGAGGGGGGGCTTCTGATGCAAACGATGGTTCTGATGTGAAGGGGGGGGGCTACTGA
>NW_017306621.1:444036-444971 GCF_000935625.1 Nanorana parkeri | reverse complement strand
GGGGTCTTTATTTGAAGGGGACACTTCGATGTGGAGGACATGCACTATTTTGTGTGCAGTGTCCTTTAAATCTGACACTTTAGACTGGTGTGCCCCCCAGATTTTGCATAATTTTAAAGCGTGACATGACTAAAAAAAAATTGAGAAATGCTGGCCTAGGTTGGCATCAGAGGGATATGATTCCAGTATAAACAGACAAGCCTCCCATGAGTTCGGTGTTGAGATGTTTTCAGTACCTGGCTTCCGGGGATTTTCCAGCCCTGGCTTATTGTGAGTGTTTAATAGCCATAAGCTTCTAGGTAATGCTCTTGTAGTGCTATGGGCACCACTGGTATCTGAAGTTCCTGGGTGTACTGGATCCCCTGCTGCTGGTGTGGTTCCCCCACTGGCTGATGTGTCACTACTGTCCTGCGGCAGTTGGCTAGCAGAGGCGCAGGGGAGCAGATATTTGACACACCCGGAAGTGTCAGATACCAGTGGTGAGAGAAGATTAAATTTTTACTCGAGCGACAGGGTTTCCGCTAAAGAAACCAGTACCAGAGAAAATATGGAGGCTGAAAATGCTGCTTCACTAACTGTCATACTGATACATCATGTTCAATACCTTGAGTCACTGATTTGGAGATATCAGTGGCCACATTTGAGGCCACCTATACCTAGTAAATAGAAAGCTGGCTTCACACCATTTTCCGGACCAGATCTGGAACATAATGCATTGTGTTTTTTGCCGTGTTTTTACTGCCAGTTTGCCGCAATTGGCTTTTTTTTTTTTTAAGTTTAAAATGGTCTTAGAGGTGTGTTCCAGTGCAGACCAGACAAAATAGGACAAGCAGTATTTTTCTGGTCTGGAACGGACTGCGCTGGTGGGAACAGAGGCCAGAGCAGTGGTGTATTTACCTTTTGTGCTGCCCTAGGCAAAGCAGCAACGCCCCCCA
>NW_017306621.1:441202-444020 GCF_000935625.1 Nanorana parkeri | reverse complement strand
TGTCAGATCCTACAGGAAATCGAACGTGCCTAAGCCTATGGCTCCCTGTGTTCATGCTCTATTCATGCGCAGTTGTGTAATCGGGTCATGTTATCATTGTTCATCAGACATGCTACATGTTGTTTTTTTATATGTAGGTTTACATGCCAGGTATTGTTTGTATTCTGAGTTAGGCTGTAATGCCTTATTGTAGATGTATTTGGTGTTTTCTAGTAGTACTTGGATATGATTTGATGGCTGTCATGCAATTGAAAGGCGTGATTGGTGAGCTGCCAATGTTCAGTAAAACAGATCTCCGTTTTAGTTTACAGTATCTGAGTTCTGTTTTATCCATGGCAGCCTAAAGCTGGTCATACACTGCTAGCTCTTCATACATATTTTCACGTGAATGTCGAATCCCACCAGAACATTCATTAATGGCATCGGAAACTTGGCAAATGAAATTCCAAAATGTTGTTTTGGTTGAACAGTAGATTTTAGAAATAAATGAATGGAGTTTCCCGAGCGTAAACCACATTCACTGGTAGAATTTCATTTGTTTGATAAAAAAATATTCTCCATCCTGCTCTTAAATTATAGTCTCTTTGACCCCATCAACTATTAGAAAGTCCAACGAATGTTCCAAAAACATATTTTATTTCAAACAAAATTCTACTAGTGTATGGCCACCTGTAATCCATAGCGCACCACCTGTGGTCACTGGGACTGTTCTTTTTGAAGCATCACCAGTCACGCAATCAATCCTCCAAGAAGGAATGCTGTAAGATCCTTCCTAACTATTGACTTGTGTATGTGATTGGCAGTAGTGGGGTGGGTGTGTTCAGGAATAGCTTTCCTGTATCACAGGCAGGGGTTCCCAGATGGTTGGATTACTGAGGGAAGGGACTGGTGGGACTTGGTACACTACAGCAATGTCTGGATGAAAAACAAAGGCCCAGACGCTGCGCTTGGTTGAATTTTATTGAAATATCACAAGGGACATTTTCTTTCAATTCTGCGGACAGAGTAGGGTGTGAGGCGCTTGTACTGCATTGCATTCCACTGTGCTGAGAAAAAAAAGTAGTTGTTGTAGTGGGTTCCCCCCCCCCCCCCCAAACACACACCATCCACCATCGTGTTCCCATTGCACCACGGTGGTGTGAACTGATCCCGTTCTTAACCCCTTCACAAGTTATGGTGGGATAACCCCATCGTGGATCCTTGAGGGGTTAAACAGACAAAAGCCTCGGACTGTTCACATTTGTAGAATTAAAGTTAAAAAAAAGTGTAAAATAATGTAAAAGATATTTTGCAAACACGCGTATGAAAACGACGATTGGGTATCGCTGTGCACACCAGAGTGAGAGTAATAATTCCAGAGCTAATATTTACGCGTATCGTTAACTGATGACCTGTAGGGGCTTTTAAAGCGTTGCCTATGGACTTTTTGGGGTACTGTTTCACGGACGCACTCAATTGTTCACCTGGGCACATTGGGTATCTATTTACTTGTAACCGCCTCTTTTATATTTCACAAAAAAAAGGGGTTTTATATTGTGTTTTGGGGCACTACATTTGTGCATTTTACACAAAATGTTTGGGTTTTATAATTTTGCGCTAATGTGGTGCAGCATAAAAAAATTTCAACTGCTACCATTTTATTCTATAGGGTCTTGACTTTCAGAAAATATAAAATGTTTGGCGGTGTGAAAGTAATTTTCTGGCCTAAAATGTAGAATATAACATGTAAACAAAAAATGAAGAAAAAAAAAAAGGCCTTGGTAGTTCAGGGGTTAAAGGAGAACTATGAGGTGAGTGATTTCCACTCCTCATAGTTAGAGCTGACCTGTGACAAAGAAGCTGTAACAGGTCAGCGTTACGCAGAACCAGCTGTCGCTCACGCAGCTGGGTGGATTTCGACAGTAATGTCGGGATCCCTCCCGGCTGCGGCGGTCTCAGTATATCGCGAGCAATAGCCTGCTATATTTCGAGCTTTGGGGTCACGGAAGCAGGTTAATATATGTCCTCGCGTGACCCTAAAGAGAACTATGGGATAAAAAGGTTGCCCCATAGTTCTCTTTTTAAATTAGAGAATCAGAAGGTTGCCTCCTGCACCAATCTCTAGGTTTTTGTATTTTATTTTTTTTAACTGAAAACTTGTATAAACATTGTTGCGGCCTGCAAATCTAGGGAGGGTAAGTGTGCTTATCTCCAGGCTAACAAACCTACACGCTGACTGCTGTGGCTGGCAAAATCTCACTCTTGTCCTTCTCTAGAGTGCATGCGGACTATATTTCTAAAGCTGTGTGTGCGTGTGTCACGGCAACCAATCAGCTTGGTCAGTTAAGACATGAAAATGAAAGAGAGAAGATGATTTGGTTGCCATGCACAGCTGCTCCAGATTGTCTGCTCCCAGTTTTGATAAATTCCCCTCATTGTGTCTTTCCTCTGGGCTCCTATTGCGTCGTGTGTGTACGGATACATTACTCTGCCCTTGTAGTGTCATGTGATACTGCGGGGTAGATTCTGATGTCAGACATGAACTCGCTATTTGGCCTTTACCCAGAATATGCAGCGAAGCCTCTCTGCACCTTGGATAATGATTGGAGTCTGAGAATGAAATGCAATGACTCTTGTTTCCATGATCCTGCGGTGGGCTCGCTGTTTGCTCTTACAAGCTATTGTGGCTCTTCAGTCATATGACTAATAGTGGAAAGAAAGCATCACTTGTCCAGAAGCCTCACCCAGACTTTTCTTGTTTTTGGGTGGAGCAGGGAAGGACTTCACCTACCACGTCATCCTCCATGCTGTCTAAGAAGCTTGGTTACATCCCCCCCCC
>NW_017306621.1:440302-441097 GCF_000935625.1 Nanorana parkeri | reverse complement strand
ACAGGCCAGGAAAATCCAAGTTGCTTGTTATCACCCACATGAATGAATGATCTTTTTTCAGGCTTAGCTGCGGTGCATACTGTATAGACTTGCAGCTCTATATGCCAAAGGATTTGTTCTGTTTTAGCCAGTATTGTGATCCACACTACAGCCAGGACTACTGTTTTGCAGTTCAGTTTTCCTGCTCTTTTGGGCATTAACTGTCATCATGCTGGTTGTCCATTGAGTAGATTGGGGTGGCCAGGCCTGACACAGGAAGCTAAACCAGGAATGTGGGGGTGTCATCTGACTGTCTTTGTAGGGCTGTGTGAATTCCAAGAATGGCTGAACAAATCTTTGCGCTGGTAAGAGTTGGGGCTTATTCGTATTGTTGCATAAAGGTAATGCACAGTGAAATGTTACTGTGGTGCCATTCATTTTTAATTGGTTGATGTTAGTTTTGAATGGCATCACGGTGCATTAAATCAACACGCCTATGTTGCAGTGTACCACAACACTGGGAATAAGGCAGTAAGTATGGTAGGGGATCTTGCAGCTAGAGAAGCTAGAGAAGCCAGAGGATGATTTGGCCCACCAGACTTCATTTCTAACTGAGGAACATTCTAGCCTGTTGGGGACTGTAGTGGTCCTTCAGTAGCTTCTAAATTGTGTTGACCCATGTACTTTTAAAATGTTAACATAAATTGCAAGGCGATAGTCCGTTTATGCTGGCTGGTGAAATTTATGACTGACTGGTGAAACACCCTAACATTTTTATATATATATATATATATATATATATATATAATTTTTTTT
>NW_017306621.1:435352-439823 GCF_000935625.1 Nanorana parkeri | reverse complement strand
TATAATTTTTTTTTTAAGGTGCATCACATATGGCTTAAACTAAAATACATTTGTTGAATGTACAGGGTGTTTCAAGTAAACTGAGCTTATTTTATACTTTTATATTTTATGCTCACCGAAAATAACAATTTATCTTCACCTTTGCTAGAAACCATCTAGTGTTTATTTGTAGACTAATCAATAAATATTCACATTTTGGATGGGTGGGTGTACTGAAAAAATGAGCTGATTGGAGTGATACTGGGTGCCAAACACCAAGGAAGGGTATTTAAGCCTCTGTGGCTAAGTGCCACTTGCCTCTGTGGCTAAGTGCCACTTGCCTCTGTTGGGTAGGGCACATGGCGATTCACTGTACTGGTGGTGACCTGAGTATTCTGGAACCTGAGACAAAAGCTTAAGGTCACCCGTTTTTTTTTTTTTTTTTATGACTTCTTCTATCCAAAGTGTGCTGTCATATAGAACACCTGTTCTAATTGGGTAAATGGGTTTCCACTCTATTTTGGCAGTAAGCTGCTTGGCTCATTTTGTGGTTCCATATAGGAACCCTCTTCCATTTTGGTGAATGGGTTTCCTCTCTGTCCAGTTCAGTGCTAAGCTGTATGGCCCATAATGGTCTGGCATATAGGATCCCTCTTCCATCTGGATAAATGGGTGTCCCTTCTGTGCATGGCTTTGAGTGTGCTGGCATATAGGATCTCTCTTCCAATTTAGTAACTAGATGTTCCCTGCTTTACAGCTTGTTGTGTTCTGGAAGAGTTAATTTGGCCTGATAGTCAATCTGTGAAAATGGTGGAAGGCTGAAGCTAAAGAAGCCTATTGTGTTATTTATATTGCCATATGTAAACATGCCATAGATGTAGCCACAGTGCTTCTATTGGGTGAATAAACTCCTTTTTAATTCCTCCTTGTGATTTTGTGACTTTTGCTAGGTATAGTCTTGCATGCTGTAGGGTAATCGATGGCTTGATAGTAATTTAACGTAGGGTCAACCCTGAACCTACTTTGCCCTCCTTTTGTCATTTTGTGAAGTTGGAAGCAATGTGAATTTACAGGGCAGTGCAAGGACTACTTCAAGATAAAATAGGAGCCAAATCAATATTATTGCCTATAGTCATAAATCATTCTTCATTCGTATATTCTCTGGGAAGGTAAACAAGGATTGTGACTGGTCACTATGGACAACTTCTTCACTTTTCCAACTTCTTTTTAGCTTCCTTTTAAGTTTTCACCAATAGCCTCATGTCACCTGTTCATGCGAAGAAGAGAACTCTAACAAGCTTCTGCTGGTGAAAGGAGCTCACATAAAAGGATGAGGGTATACGTCCAGCATTCTTTATCTGCACAATAGACTGTAGTTTCTTTTTCCTAAACTCTTTTTTTCTTTGCGATTTATAATTGTCATTTTATAGCCACAGAAATAAAGTTGTGTGTTTTTTTTTTTTTTGTTTTTTTTGTTTTTTTTGTTTTTTTGTTTGTTTTATCCTTTTCCTTATTTACCAGCTTAATTTATTGACAGGTATCACACCTACGGCAAGATGAATTCTGTTATGGTCAAGCGAGTCAGTAATGACATTGTCAAGTCTCACGAAGACAAGCGGGAATATCGGGGAGTTGAGTTAACCAACGGAATAAAAGCCGTCCTGATAAGCGACCCCACAACTGACAAGTCTTCAGCTGCTCTCGATGTCTATGTTGGTATGTTTTGCATTGCCAGTGATTTTTGGAAGCTCCCACAAGCAGCGTTGGTAGTTAATTTCTCTGCTAATCTCAATTTATTTTTTTTTCCCTCTAGAATTCTTGGACCTGTACAGTTCCTATGTAATTGTTTGAAGGTTATTGTATGTCTGGGCAAAATGAAAAACACGTTCAGTATATCTCAGCAAAACATGCCCATCACCCCATATTTTGTTTCCTTAAAAATGCGTCAACTACAGGAAAATACCTATTGACCGTAGCAGAACTTGTCATCAGCTGATGACGCTACCTCTGCTGTACAAGAATTCCAAGTTGTGTATTCAATGCTCCCCTTCTGGACTACAGAACTCCTCTCCCTCGCCTTGTCTTCATTACACAAGGTGGCAAAGTACAGCAGATGAGATAACACTACTTCAGATTTCAGTACAGCAGAGGCAGGGTTGTGTGCTAATTACATGAAACTAGGCAGGAATAACATGTATTCTCCACTTGCCGCATTTTTACCGATGGAGCTTGGAAAAATGTGCTTGTTTTGCAATGATGTACTTATTGTGGTGTGTGTTTTTTTTTTTTTTGTTTGTTTTTTTTAAATTTTCCTCAGGCGTACACTTTAAAACATTGGTTCTCAACATGTGTACCTTCATGACCAGCATTATCCTTGGTCATTAAGTTGGAACGCACAGCATTGTGCTACCGCACGTTCCAATGCGAATTATCAAACTGTGGGTAGGAGGAACGTTTGGGGTGCCATTCAAATGAATTGCAGTGTAATGCACCTCCCACACAAGAATGTGCTGTAGGTGGGATTGCTCAGAAAACCTTCACAAGCTCCTCAAGCCCTGGGGGCACTGTAACATGGAAGCTCTTAACACTTCCTAGTGGTGCTGAAAGCCACCCTCTCCTGCCAACCATGGGAAAAGATACACAGTTTAGCTTTTGATTTGATGAATTCCTCCTGTCTGCTGGGTAGAGGTAGTGCTGCATTGATCAGACTCGAACTCTGAACAGATCTATTGAAAGAAAAAAAGAAAACAATCTACAGCAGGTGTTCTTACATCTGAGGCAAATGTATGCAAAATTATCAGTCATTATCTGGAATTTACCAATGCCTGTGGATGCAAACGCACACATGGCAGAAAGCAACCAGACATTGAAATAAATGAATGACTTGCTAATAAAGCCTGGCACTGTTTTGATAATGTGAACCTGTGGCTATGGTAAACCCATAAAACTGCTACTGTTAAACAGAGGTTTCTCCAGGTGTTTAAGGGCTGATCTTTTATGTAGCATTCATTAAAAGCCTAGGCTCTAGCATGAGAAAAGCATCCAGCTATCATGGTCTCTGACTCTGCCAATTTGCCCCACACTATTGGCATGTCACTGTAATGAGCAGCCTCATAAACTGTTAGTGAGGCACAGGAGACGGTCTGCTTTTTATAGGGCACCAGACGCAAGTTTGCTATAAACTGCGATCAATTGTTCAATGCCACTATGGAAAGTAATATAATTCGACTTGATACTAGCCTATTGTAACCCCCTGTAAAGTAAAACTTGGATTGGGGGTGGGCAGCACTAAGAATCAAACTGGCATGCTGTATGCTCATATCCCCGCAGGCCTATGAGCCAAGGTCAGGAGAGTGCGCAGAGGGATGCACTCTTCTGCTCTTTCATTGTGCCCTTACAGACTGGGGACAGGGGACTAACCAAGATGCCAAGGTGTACCGCTTACCTGCAGTAGTAAATTGTCAGTTTACCATCGCTGTGCTGTATGACAGGCCTGTGTATATCATAGCACTGAATAGGAAAACATACAAGACCATTCCCATTTATATTTTACCATTCTTGTATTTTGCATTTTGGAATTCATCTTTAAGCTGCAATACTATACAACATCCATCATTTTGTGTATTTTTCTTAAACAGGGTACTTGTCTGATCCTGACAACATCCCAGGCATTGCCCATTTCTGTGAACATATGCTGTTCTTGGGTACAGAGAAGTACCCCAAAGAAAATGAGTATACCCAGTTCCTCAGCGAGCATGCAGGGAGTGCCAATGCCTTTACTAGCGGAGAACATACTAACTACTATTTTGACGTGTCTCATGAGCACCTTGAGGGAGCCCTAGACAGGTAAGTGGATGCACGCTCTTGGTACAGTATTTTCAGCTCTAATTATAACAGTTTAAGTACCTGTGTGTCACATCCATTCTATGAGCCCTTTTGGCCTTTTCAGCTGCCCTTCTGTGTCTTGGAAACTCCTGTGGTAAGAAATCCTTCACCCTTCCTTGCTCTCCTTATCTGCCATAGAAATGTAAGAAGGTTCTTTATTTGATGGAATTTTCTTACATTATGGAGAAAGCAGTAGACTTCTTGGTGATTTGACTCTTAAAGTATTATATAAATTGTAATAAATATGCCCAGTGCAGTAGGCCATGGCAACCAACCTAGTTACCAGTTTTACTATTCATTTTTTTTTAAGTCTATCGTCAATGGGAAAAGTTATTTCAGTTAAAACCCCTGCCCATATTTTTTCGGCCCGGAAATGAGCTGAAATATCCTGGAGAACAATAAAAACTTGGCAGAAGTATTGTCTATCCAAAACTTAAAAGAAAATAATTGTTTTGCTTTTAAAGTACACCAGCCATGGTGTAGAAGTACCTGCTCCCACAAAGTTGAGAGCTTGCACTATTTGTAGAGCTGCAGCTAACGATTATTTTCAAAATCGATTAGTTAGCCGATTTATTAAGTTCGATTAATCGGATAAACAATAAAAAAA
>NW_017306621.1:433253-435111 GCF_000935625.1 Nanorana parkeri | reverse complement strand
AATGATTGATGTGGGCGGGGGGTGGGGAGTGGATGCGGGCGGGTCTGGCAGCGGCGAGCGTGAGGTGGGGAAGAGGTGCGGCGCACAGCGTGTGTTGAGCCGTGAACAGGGCCAACTGATCGGAAGCCGATTAATCGATTATTGAAAAAGTTGACAACTTTTTCAATAATCGATTATAATCGATTATGTCGATTAGTTGTTGCAGCCCTAACTATTTTGGGTGTCTACAAGTACCTCTGTAAAGCAAATGCCCGAAGTTCCATTCTGCTGTGATTTGGAAACTTTTACACTGACCTACCCATCCTTCTGTCACCTACTTGTTGGCCCGTAGTTATAGCTACTTAGATATTATGAAATCTTTACCTGTTCACCTACAAATACTGAAACTTCTTTTACATAAACTAGGGTATTAAATTGTCATATGTTTAGTGGGTCGGGTAGCACTTGTTATGATAAAGATACTAATGAAAGTGCATATGAAGAAATCTGAACTTTGTTTCCTCTCAATGTGAGCTGCAGCAGTAGATCCAGGTTGATGAAGGTGGAAGTGCAGTAGTAGTCATGTGTGTCTTCACTTGTGGTTTGGGAGAGATCTACCTGTCATTGCTCTTTGTCTGGCATTTATTTGTGTGTTGACTGACTGACTGGGTGTGGGTGGAATCTGACTCGCCTTGTTTTTGATGTGGATTAAGATCAATGATTTGTGCCTAAAGGCATGAGCTGATTATTTACATAAAAGTAAATAAAGTGCTGACTGGCGGATTGGACGGGGGAGGGGGCGGGTACAGCTGGCTCTGCCTCTAGATAGGCAGAGCCAGCTGTCACTCACGCAGCTGGGCGCATCCCGTCATCTAAGTCGGGATCTGCTGCGGCGTCTCAGTATACCGTGAGCTGTAGCTCGTGGTATACTGAGCTTAGGGTGACGGGAGGACGCTAGTTTGTGTCCTCCTGTTACCATAAGGAGAAGCCTTAACCCCATAGTTCTCCTTTTAACAAAAATCTATCTTATTTGTGTATCACTTGGCTGTAGATCCTCAAATCATCTCTGACACTGTCCTTCCTTCTGGAGGGTGGCTACGTTGGTTCCCCATGGTCCCTATGTGTATTGTAAAATAGCCACCCCTCCAAGCTTTCTCCTGTGATGGATTACGATCTCATGTTTAGTTTACTAATTTTGTATTGAGATTGTAGTCCATCACAGGAGCGAGCTTGGAGCAGTGGCTACTTTACAACACACACAGGGACCATGGGGAACAATAGTAGCCACCCTCCAGAAGGAAGGACAGTGTCAGCACCAATTCAGAGATGATTTGAAGATCTACAGCCGAGTGATGCATAGATAATACGCATTTTTGTTAAATCTTAATAGGGTACTTGAATGTATTTTTAACGCCTAAGTTTAGTGCCACCTCAAAGACCTAATATGGACTACAAGGATTTTACGGAGAATATAAAGATCTAGGGCTGCAACAACTAATCGATATAATCGATTATAATCGATTATAATCGATTATTGAAAAAGTTGTCAACTTTTTCAATAATCGATTAATCGGCTTCTGATTGGTTGGCCCTGTTCACGGCTCCACACACGCTGCGCGTCACACCTCCTCCCCACCTCACGCTCGCCGCTGCCAGACCTGCCCGCATCCACGCTCCGCACCTCCTCTGCGCCTTCCGATTAATCGAACTTAATAATCGGCTAACCGATTTTGAAAATAATCGTTAGCTGCAGCTCTATAAAGATCCTATTTGCTAGCAGGTTCATTTGTCCGTCTTTATACATATTTCTGACGCTATGTGGAATCTGCACCCAAGTTTTTCTCACCTCCCTTGAGGTCATTATGTAAATGGAAATGGA
>NW_017306621.1:431145-433168 GCF_000935625.1 Nanorana parkeri | reverse complement strand
CCCCCCCCCCCCCCCCCCCCCCCACTACAGCATCTTCACCATCCCTCTGTCTGAACTGTGTTCCACAAGTGTCAAAAACACCGCGGGATTGGGGGCTCCGAGTACACAGAAAAGCACGACTTCCAGTTTGTCATTACGCCTTAGACTGTACCGGAGAGGGCTCCGTTGGTTAATAAATCTCCCAGTTTAAACTCTCAGAACGGCACCCCTGACACGGCCGAAACTTAATGTACAACGTAAATTCATATGCTTGTTATACGATACATTACGCTACTTGACCAGTGGCTTGCTTGATGCCAATAGTTGGGTGTAGGATCAAGCACTATGCCACTGTGCCCTTGAAATAAATTGTCTCGCGTGAGGTTATGTTACCCATTATGTTATGTACACTCTTGTATTTTACGTTTGAACAGTTGGCTGCCTGCGTGCAGACCTTTACGATTGGATACTGTACCAGACTGTTGTTTTGCTAAATAAACCGAGATTTTTTTTTTTTTTTAAAAACACTGCGGGCAACATGTGGCAGCTGCATGTGGCGGGCCCTCTTTCTCTCTGGGCTCCCCCAACTGGCCGAACACCAGGGCCCGATCGCAAATGTGACCGTTGCGACCCTGGTCATTTCGCCTGTGCGTAATATCGGTGCATCACGAGTACTTGTGAAAATGTCCAGTATTGGCACTGGTGCGTCCCTCCCTATAATGTATTGCTGGGACTTGTAGTCCTGCATAGTTGGTGCTCTTTTGCATTGCTGTATGATCATTCTACAGCAATGCAGAATACCACCAGCTATGCAGGACTACAAGTCCCAGCAAAACTTTATAATGTAAATAATAACGCCTTCTTAATTTAGGAGAGGCATTCTCTCGACCAGTGTGACCTTCGAAACTGCTGCCACTGGCCCTTCGTTTAAATTGGGTTACAGAATTTACCGTTTGTTGGCTTTTCTGAATGTATTAAACGTTGACTAGATGCAGTGATTTTTGGGGGATGATATTTAAATCTATGTTTCTTGCCCTACAGGTTTTCCCAGTTTTTCCAGGTTCCTCTGTTTGATGAGAACTGTAAGGATCGGGAGGTGAATGCTGTGGATTCTGAACATGAGAAGAACCTAATGAATGATGCCTGGAGGCTCGCCCAGCTAGAGAAAGTCACAGGGAACCCCAAACACCCCTTCAGTAAATTTGGAACAGGTTGGTAGTGTCTTACTGGCATCTTCCTGTATTCTGTTCCTAATCTGCTGTAGCTTCTTCCACAACCATTCATTCAGTCACCTAGAAAGATTTATTATTTTGCTAACCCCGTGCAGCACTTCACAAAAAAAGGAGACATTACAGTTACAATGCAGTGCAAAGATGAGTTAGGAGGGCCCTGCTCTTGAGAGCTTACAATCTAAAAGGGAGATGCGAGTGATATAAAAAAAGATAACTGTGCCAGAATTAGTTGATGGAGAAGGTGGAATTTCAGTCATGAGGCTGGATAGGTTTCCCTTTAACAGAGGTTTTCAGGAATCTCCTGAAGGTGTACAGAGTAGGAGGCGGTAGCCGTAGAGATTGGGATAGGAAGTTTTAAAGCGGCTTTTCTCAACCCTGGGGTGCCTTCTGGCTTCTTCTGGGGTGCCTTGAAATTTTTGCGCAGCGTCATGCCTTTCCAGCCACCAGAACCCTGGAAACAACAAATGACGCCAAACCAAGGAGGGGGATCTATTCAGAATAGGATGGAAGTAAACCTCTGTCCAGACCTTCTCTACCTCCCACCTTCTGCAATGCTGCTGCAGCTCCTAATATGATGATGGTACTCTGATGTAAAGGGGACACTTTGATTTGTGTTATCCTTAAAATCAATTACATTTTAGACTGGGGTGCCTAGAGATGTTGCATACTTTTAAAGGGTGATGTGATTAAAAAAAGATTCCGAAACATGGTTTTACAGGATCTGTAAGATTCTAGACAAGTCCTGAAGGGTGAGCATGGCAGATAGTGATGAGGGTGCTAGAGAGCAGATGTCTTCATGAGAGGATCAAAAA
>NW_017306621.1:425397-431058 GCF_000935625.1 Nanorana parkeri | reverse complement strand
GGATATGGATGTGTTTGTTTATTTAGTATTTTGAATTTTATTTGTTGGGTGAGCCAAAGCCAGTGGAGTGCTTGGAAGAGGGGCAGCATATGCTGAGCATATTGGTAAGGTGGATAAGCTGGCAGCAGAATGTAATTATAGATTGAAGGGGAGATATGGAGTGTTGTGTTTTTACAGAACGAGAGATAGCAAGGGGCGAATAAGTATCTTTATACATGTGGGATCGTTTTTCAGATCATTGCAATTTATCTCTGGAGGGGAAGGGTGGGGTTCACAAATTCAGGGTTAAGATTGATTACCTTAGGGTAGAAACTTTGTAAGGGGCAGTGCAGTATTATCAACATTTTCGGGACTTTTTTGTTTTTAACAAAGTTGTATTCATCCAGTACAATATTTTGCACAGAAGGTCCTGGCATCTCTGTGACATCAATCCTACCAGCATTAATCATTCATATATATATGTGGGTGAATACATTAGCCATTTCCCATGATGACTAGAGGGTGTTCAATTGAACAGACTTTAAAAGAAACCTGTGCTGAGCGTGACATGGGGATTGCCACTGTAACTCCTTTTGAAAATGCGAGTTGCCTAGCTGTCTCTGGCATCAGTACATTGAGTCTCTGACAAGCCAGAACTTCTGATGGATAAAGTCAGTGACATGGGAAGTAATGATGGCAGCTTAAGTAAAGTCATCAACACTCCAAGCTTGCTCCCTTGATGGATTACCATCTCTCGTTTACTTTATCAATTTGTATTGAAATAGTCTGACAGGAGTGAGCTTGGAACGGTGACTACTTTACAACACACACAGGGACCATGGGGAACAAAAGTAGCCCCCCTCTTACTCTCCCAAATGCTGATACTGAAAATTCCGGTCAGAGGGAGATTTCCTCTGATCGGCAGTGCTTCGAGGGAACGTGGAGCCGGCTTCCTGATTGGCCGGGAAGCTGGCTCCATGCTGACCGCCTAGAAAGCCAGCATCCCAGCCAATCGACATGGAGCCGGCTTCCCGATCAAGGAGTTAGTTTAATTATCCGCTGGCCGGCTTCCTGATTGGCCGGGAAGCCGGCTCCATGCTACCTGAAGTACTGGTACTCGATATCTGCGAGTTCCGAAAGATAAATATCGGTACTTGTACTGGCTACTGAAAAAACATCTGTGCATCCCTAGTTTTTATTGTAGTTTGACTCCTTTAGCAAGTGTATTTTGCTCTTTATCTTGTCAGGTATCAACTGGCATGATTGGTAATGATCCCAATGATTTTGGGTGGAGAATCGTGAATGTTACTCACCGGGTACAGCTCCTGTACAACCCAGGGACCTTGTGTTTCTTTACTGTAAGGCTGGACAAATCTATTGGCAATGCACCAAGAAAAATGTGTGTGTAATTATATATATATATAATTTTTTTTTTTTTCTTACATTACCGAATTAAAGATGGATTGTCAAGTGTGTGTTGCTCGATTTGTAATCTTTACCAGGAGTTTATACTTGTCTATTACACACTCCCAATTATGGTACTGTGCTATTGAGAGTTACACCACACCAAGAAATGTAGATTTTGCTTTTTTTTTTCTTTGAGAATTTTGGTAGATGGGGGTAGCAAAAGGAAGAGTATTTGCAGTACTCCAAGCAACATTTCTTCATTTAAGCAGCAGGGAGTCACCTCTGAAATGTTTTACACTGAAAAGCTCTTCTTGAAAGAGTGAAATGTGTGAATCCTCCAGTAGTGATTAAGCCAATACTTCTATTCCCTTTGTGAAAAGAAAATTGGTCTGGTGCATGTTTTGTCAGTCAAAGCAGTAACTTTCCCTAGCTTAAGCAATGCACAGGCCGCCTTAATTATGGCTTTTAAAATTGGAGCTACTGCTGCATTATCCAGCAGCTTCAAAAAGCCGGAACTTGATGGCCTGAGTAACCTCAATTGTAGATAAATGTTTATTCGCATTGGTGGAATTAAAGTTAGAGTGATCCCTTAGTTGTAAGAAATAATTGCTGCCCTTATGGAGTGGCACTTGATCATATTAGCAGACACCAGGAGGTTGTTGGCACTTATGTGGCACTTGTTTGCACTGATGCTGTACTCCCCCCATTCATGAGAAAAGTGGTCCTTGTAAGTGACTTTGAGGCTCAATGTCAGGCTAAAGATCGAAGAGTACGGTATGCAAGGTCAGGCGTTGCAAGACTGTTAATCATTGACCAGTGGTGACCCTGAAATTATAGCCTTTACTATCCACGTAGCAAATAACAAATGAAGCTTTAAACCATCTGAGGATTTCCATTGTTTAGCCTTTTCTTCCTATTACTGTTTATGTATGATTCTACACCTTTTTGGAAGCATACATGCAGTATGGGGTAGAGGAGTTGTGCCGAACACAGTCCTTCACATGATGTATATACCTGTATGTACACTGGCATCTAACCGTTGTGTACTTGCAGTTTTCTATAAACATGAACTTTTATGAGATGGCTGTTGGAACCAGTCAGGGGGCACATTTTATAGTACATTTATCCTTATGCCCTGACATGGCATCCTTTCCAAGTGTTAGTTGTCTTCTTCCTGCTTCACTGAGATCTTGGCTGTGCGGCCTACTAGGTGACTAGCATGGCTGTTTTCCTTCTGCACATGCATGCTAAAATCTCAATGACTTGCCATGTACAGGCCATCAAGCCCCAGGATGAGTAGACTGCCTTTCCACATGAATTATTTTAGATAGCAGCTCTTTTGTATTTGGCATTTTTTGAGAATAGGTTGTGAGGAACTGTGCGAGCCAAATAGTGGTGATCTCAGTAGAGCAGGCATAAGTTTTGATTCTTGAGGAGTCCTGAGGTAGGAAATCAGGGATGACATATCTATTGAGTATAAATACTTGATGGGATACTAGAGGAATA
The DNA here is from genome assembly GCF_000935625.1 of Nanorana parkeri. NCBI lineage: Eukaryota > Metazoa > Chordata > Amphibia > Anura > Dicroglossidae > Nanorana > Nanorana parkeri. The sequence goes on along the minus strand of NW_017306621.1, from coordinate 428,166 downwards.
ATAGTTATTTATGCTTAACTTTCTCTTACACCACTGGAAGTCTATGGTCAGATGAGATGGATAACGAGAGAATTTTTAATGTTAATGTGACAAAAATAAAATGAAAAAGAACAGATCATCGATTTAGTTTGTCACTTTTTCTTTCCAGGAAATAAGCTCACTCTGGAAACCCGGCCTACACAGGATGGGATGGATGTCCGTGAAGAACTACTAAAGTTCCACTCCTCTAATTATTCCTCTAACCTCATGTCTATCTGTGTGCTTGGCAGAGGTAAGTCATTGACACATTTTTTCATTTTGGTTTCTATTCCATTTCAATTTGTTTTGTAACTTAATCTGTAATATTATAAAAGCAAGTTTTTTTCTTTCTTTAATCTGTATTAAGAGGACTAAAAGGCTTTAAAGTATCTGTGCAGTATAGCTTGCTGAACCAGGCGACTACATCAATTTGCATTAGATAACTAAAACGTTGCGTTAGTGTATCAACTTCTAAATAGTAAAGTGTGTCACCAGCACACCGTGGTTCAATCTTCAAGCCATGATCATTTTATTGATGCACACACATCTTGTCACATTGCAACGTTTTGGGGCCACTCATGGTCCCTTCATCAGGCAAGATGTCTGATGAAATGACTGAGTGGGCCCGAAACGTGGCAGTGACCAGGTGTGTGTGCGTCAATAAAATGATCATGGCTTGAAGATTGAACCATGGTGTGCTGGTGACATACTTTACTATTTGGATCTGAAGTGGCACCCTCTGCAGTCACTACAGCACCCACCACAAGGGACGTACTAGTAAGGAATGTGGTAGGGTTCTTCTGCATTCAGTGTATAAACTTCTGTTTCCAATAACTGTAAACCCTTTTTTTTTTTCTTCCAATTGGATAAATGACCACAATCACTTCTGTCTTATTGCTCTTGGGAAGAGCAGGAGTTGTGTCCCTGGGATCAGCATCTGGTTAGGAGCCAACATCAATCATTCTGAGCAGAAGACTTCTGATTGTGGATGATTATGCATGGCATCCTGTAGCTCTCGGTCAGAAGGGGTGGTGGTCCTCTGTCTTCTGACCATGTGAGTTCAGGCACGGTGTCCTGCATCTCCTGAGCAGAAGACAGGATCGGGGGGAAGGGGGGCAAGTTTACAGCCTTCTGACTATTGTGCAGCCACCACTGATGTAACTTGGGCATTTTGCTGAAGTTGCATTGTTCAGGCTCTTACTCCTGACTCTTACAGATGCAGAAGGCGTGTACTGAGCTGTACATGTGCAGCAGGCATCATAAAGAAAAGTGCTAACTGAGGTAAATAGTGAGTAACTAGTACCAGTCTGAGTTGTTGGTGCTCTGATTACAGTAAATGGAAATCTCATTGGTTGCTGTGGGGTTACAGAAGTGAGGCAGAGGGACTTGACGGTGTAGGTACCATCGTATGAACAGGCAGCAGATCAGTATTATCAATCAAGGGGAATGCATGTGTTTGTTTGTGGGTTTTTTTTTTTTTTTGGTTTTTTTTTTTTACCTTGTTGTAATCAAATAGTAGAAAAATACATGTTCATTAAGGTAGCTTCACATCATGGCTAGAACAGGATTGTTAAACTCTTATCCCGATTTCCTCCTTCGTTGACTCACAGATGATTATCTGATCCTGCTGAAGTAGCTGTGGTTTATTTGTTTTTGGCTCGTATATTTGTAAATTCATGAAGAGATATGTAATGTAATGTGAGATGATCAGGATGCTGAAATGATGATCTCCCCCCCCTCCCATAATTTGAAGCCAAGCACTGTGATATTGCTGACAGTGGATATTCTGTACAACATAATAGTTCTGCTTTTGGTACAATTCCAACAGAAATTTGATAGCAAACAGCAATACTTTTTATAGTGTTATGTACACTTGTTTTTGTTGCTGGGACACATCCACTTAAAGTAAGTGTTTCACTTTATCTTGTACATCATTTAAAGATGAACTCTTTAAATGATGTACAAGATATATACTTCTGCAACTCGCAAGTCTTCTTTTTTTTTTTTTTTAACATTTTGTGGCAAAATAAGGTATTCTGCACAGTAAAAGACCCAATTGAAGTCACAGAAATTGATATTTATTCACATTGCACCAACTACTGTTCTGATTTATATTATATATATATTTTATTACAGGTATTTCATAGTTTTAGCTACACTTTTCTGTTTAAAAATGACTATTAACCAGAATTTCACTTGGTAATTTTAAAAGGCCTGGTCTCCTTCCTCTGCAATGAAAATCTTTGCAAGGACAGTTGTGATTAGGGGGTGTGGCTGTTACTCGGCTATGTCAGCATAGAGCACTACAGCAAGGGGACAGGAAGCAGCATTTGCAAGAGAACTTTGATTTTTCACCCACAGGCTTCCTGTCCTGGAAAACTTTCCAAATACTAGAGCTTAAAGGAGAACTATGAGGTGACCACCTAGTTCTAGCTGACCTGTGACAATGAGACTTAGAACTATGGGGAAAAACACTGACCCCATAGTTCTCCTTTAAACGTTCCTGGGTCAAGGCTCTGGCTGGAGGCGGGTACAGGGGCACCAGACTGCAGAGCATATAAGAGAGGAATTATTATAAATGGCTCTATACATTGTCAGATCTGCATTTATCTGCATGAATATCACTTCCTGTAATATTAGAAAAAAAATATTCATATTGAAAAAATATATAGGGAGATGGAGAGATACCATTATATGCAATGACCTGCAGAAAGCCATCAGAATACATTTTCATTTTTTTCTGCCCATTCA
>NW_017306621.1:411606-425336 GCF_000935625.1 Nanorana parkeri | reverse complement strand
GCATGGAGGCGGCTTCCCGGCCAATCAGGAGGCAGGGTGGCACGTCATTACACGGCGCCCAGCTTCCATGATTGGCCAGCAAGCCGGCTCCATGCTTTCTCGTCAAAAATAAATAAATCAGTACTCTGTACCAAAATACCGATATCGGTGCATCCCTAAATGTAACTGTACTCTCCTCCCAGTGCCCCACCTTTTGTAAAGCGCTGTGCGAACTGTTGGTGCTATTTAAATCCTGTATAATAATTTATACTATGCACATTCCCTATGTTGTTGCTTTACAACATGCAAGTACATAATAATTATTGATGTGCGGCAAATATCATATGCTCCAACCCTCCTCTCTAACATGACAACACAGCTCTGAATTCTTAATCACTTGGTGTCAGCCCTCCTATTTAATTTCTGATGGGTTACAGAGTATACGAACCTCCTCCTGTGTTTGTTTTTTTTTATCAGCACTTTTTGAACAGATATAACAAAACACTTTCAATGGAAAAATTACAGACTTTTATTGTTGGTGTTTACATTCTTTGCTGTGTACACATTTAACTCTGTATTTCATACGCACCATCTGTCTTGCAAAGTCCAATTTTTACTATATATATATATATATATATATAGTCTTCTGAAAGTATTAGCGTTGCTGCCATAGACACACATTTTGTCAGCAGTCCTGTAACAGTGAAATATTGACATTTTTCTATTCTATCTAATAGAAACGTTGGACGAATTGACAGATTTGCTGGTAAAGCTATTTGCGGAAGTGAAGAATAAAAATGTTCCTGTCCCAGAATTTCCTGAAAATCCTTTCACACAGCAATACCTCAAGGTAAGTGATCTCGGCGCTGATATTGTGGTGGTAAAGATTGAATTGAAAATTCTGGCTATAACAGACTGTATATAAAGGGAAAAATGACTGCTGCTCCTTGCAGTGTAAGACCAAAGATGGAGTACAGTACAATAATACCTCCAGGTAACTTTTCATCTTGGCAGTCATTCAGTGACGATGCTGATCGTAGTGTTTGATGTATAGCTAGCTACAGGAGGAAGAATCAGCAAATCTTTATCAAACACAGCAACTAATATCAATGTTTGCATAAGAAGTGGTTTTCTTCACAGTAATGACTCTTTAGATTTCACTTTTCAAGTGAGAGGTCACTAGCTGGAAGATGTTAGAGCGGAATTACCTAGACCATGAATGCTGTCCTTTCCATCGGACAGCAATGGAAACCTTTGCTCTCATTATGAACTTGGCCACCACTGCTATTCAGCTACTTGATGTGTCCGATTGCTTGCTGCGGTTCCTCCGACTGTCCCCTACATCACTAAACACAGGCGTGACAAAGGGGTCAGTGGGAGGCACTGCACTCTTGGTGGATGGTAGTGGCTATAGCGCACAAAGAGTGATGTAACATCTTCCAGTTAGTGTCTCTTTTAGGGTACCTATATACAGAAGGATGCAATTGCCTCTTAAAGTGAAACTATTAAAATCATTAGCATGCATTATGGGTATATCATGTTATCGGAGACTATATTTTAAGTTAAACATACACTGTTCAGTAGACTTGCAGTGAGTGAGAAAATCCGCAAGATGCAACATTAGTGACATGCTGATGTAACTGGCCCCTAACAGACTGTCTATAAGCGTAAATGGTAAAAGTACTGGGAAGTAGGCTTATTGGCTGCGCTCTGGCAGTCATGGCTGGACAGCTATTGTGAGGAAATGTCATTCTCTGTGTTGGAGATCAAACTCTGATCTGTTGTGTTACCGCCACTTTGAAAAAAGGCGGTGCTCCACTTTCACTTAATGAAGCCTAATTTCCTTTTAATTTTTTTTTTTTTTTATCTTGTAGAAAATGTACAAAATCGTGCCTATTAAGGATATCAGAAACCTCTATGTTACATTCCCAATTCCTGACCTCCAGAAATATTATAAATCCAATCCTGGTCACTACCTCGGGCATCTCATTGGACATGAAGGGCCTGGAAGTCTTCTTTCTGAATTAAAGTCTAAAGGTAGGTCTTTGTTTAGCGGATATTTAATAAACAGAACCAGGTTTGCAAATATAACCGTAATGTTAAAATTCCTTAAAGGGTTATTAAACCCTCTGGTGTTTTTTGCATATCTCTACTGCTACCAAGCAGTAGAGATATGCAAAATGTGTAAAATAAATAAACGCTCTAAAAGCGGTTTAAACTTACCTGTGTCTTCCCCGCACGTTCCCATCCGAAAATGTGAAAATTCTGGGGCGGCCGCAAAGCAACTTGGGGCGGGCGCATGCGCAGTTCACATTTTCTGCTGGGAGACGAGAGACGCAAGGTAACTATATGGACGCGTGCACCTGCATGGAGACATCGTGGGACAGGAAGTACCAGCAAGGACAGGAGACGGCGCTGGATCGGAGATCCACAGCAACGCTGGGGAGAAGGCTGAAAACTACAGGAAAGAAGATCGGATTAAGAAACATAATTTAAGGGAAGTGCTTTAATTACCATTGGGGGAGGGGAAAAAAAATCTTTGACTTTAATGTCACTTTAAGTCTTGCACAACTACACTGGAAATCCCAAACCTGCACAGACCCCACTATGGTGTTTACTCGCTGCGCTCCTACTCTGGCATTGCCACATCTGTGCAAGTCAGTCAGTGCCAGTGCAGCTGTGCCAGGTTTAAAGTGAACGTGTTGCCACAATGAAAAAACAAAACATGTGCATCCTAAATAAGAAGATATTAATAGTGTTCTGTCTAGCAGATGGAGACATGTCTTGAGATACTGGTTTCAACGCTTCCTGGTTTCATGGGGAGTCCCTTACCACACTGTGCTTCCATCCGTCGGCTGCTACGTTACAGAACACAGTAGTGATGTAGTGACTGGCGATATAAACCTCTGTCAGCTTTTAATCACTTTAGGCTCAATTCACCAAGCTTCAAAGCAAGGATATTTTAGACACACGACTAACTTTCAAATCTAGTTGGAGATTACTGTCCCTTTTTGCAAATGAAGATCTTTCTGCTAGTGTGTTTACTTTGTGAGTTTAGTATTTTGTATGCTCATTTGAGAGATTTCTTTTTTACCGGTTTGTTTGGTTCTAGTCCGAGCAGGAAGTGAGTGGAGATTCCACCAATGGGGAAATGAGCAGCAATAAGGAAACTTTAAAACTTCTAGAAAGGATTTTATTGTGGCCTTGTTCCCGTGACAGATTTCCCTTAAGCTCCTGTCTTGGTAATGGGTGTCAGAGCAGCAAGAGGAGAGATCTCTATGGGGGTATACTACATTTAATAGCCAGATGTTGTAATCTGCCCCCTGTCTATCCAACAAAGTGATCCTATGACGTCATTTCCCGCCAAAATTCAAAGTACAGTAGTTACTGTATACATGTGAGGGTCGCTCAAAACATAGTTATAAGGTGTATTATATGAATCCAGCCAGAGATGGAGTGATGCAGTGTTAGGGAAATCAAATAATGTGTCGTGCTGGGGATCTGTGTCTGTGACTGTAAAGCAGCTGTTCCAGGGACACAGGTCGGTAAATCGGGGGGGCGTGGCCAGCTGCTGGAGAGCTGGTGCTCGTCATGTTCAGGCAGCACCCATGGTTTGTCATCGGGCTCGTGTCTTGCGGTGATAGGCCGAGTACATCTAGGGGGGCGTGACGCCGGCCGAGTGATCGGTAGCCATAGCAGCGGCGGGACGCCGCTGTCACGGCCGCTGCAGTCTCAACTCTAAATACGGTGCCGCTCGCAATAAGGGCTAGGGCACCAGGAGAGTGTGTGGCATTCAAAGCAGGGTATGGGGTGGTGATAGGCAGACATATGCAAGGCAAGGAGTGACCGGCACATATGGAAGACATGCAAATCATCACACTGTACATGTGTGGAGGTAACCTGGCAGGACAGCTCCCTGCAGGGGCCTGGGTCACAGGTGCTTAAGCATTATATGCATGGTACAGAAACAGTTTATGCATGGTACAAAAATGGTCGCAGAAGTATGTTAACATGTATGGTGATAGTAACCTATCATCACGGATTAGCGGTAAGGAGTGCAATGGGTACACGGATTGTTATTGTTTCAGAAGAATCGCATATATTCTTAGATTTAGTCAGACACATGGACTTTTGAATATGTCGATGTTCTTTCTTTAGATCAGTTACTTGCAATGGATGTAGATCATTGGATGGGCTTAATACTAAGCCCTATCGCAAATGAGGGGTGGGGTGTGCAGATTGGGTGAGCCTTCATTTTGTTATGGGGGTGAAGAAGGGAAGGTAAAAAAAATAAAGTGAGACACCATTGCCTGTCACTATTTTTGTTCTTGTAATCTTTATTTTTATCTTTCACCATTGCAACTGTTTGTATCTCTGCCACTTGATCTTCCTGGTATTGGCTGATAATTCTGTTGTTGCTCCTAGGATGGGTCAATACTCTGGTTGGAGGGCAGAAGGAAGGTGCCAAGGGATTCATGTTCTTCATTGTAAATGTGGATCTGACTGAAGAGGGCTTGTGTGAGTATCAGTTGTTAAATGGTGCAATGACAAATGTGTGCCCATTCATGCACAGGAGATTTGGTTGGGTTGGTAAAGAATTTTGTTTTTAAACGTTTTTGAGGAACTCTGGGGAAGCCTCAGCTTGTGTGCTTAAAGAGGAACTTTGCCCATATCTTAAAATTTAACAAACAACACACCTTTTAGAAATCGTTCGTAATGGCAATTTACAAACAGATCCTTGCCGGAGTTTATTCTTTGCATAGCTTATTTTTCTTCACCGATCTCACAGTAGCCATTTATACTAAGGGCAGATGAATCCATCACTCTTTATTTCCTGCAACTCTGACACATGTGACTAGGACATGTGACCGTGGACATCATTTCGGGGGAGGAAAATGCCTTTACCTGACATCTCATGAGATTACGGATGAGCTTTCCCAGCAATGCACTGCTGATGTAGCCTTCCCAGGATGCATTGCATGGGCATGATTACATTTGTGACAAAGTGGACCAGGAAGTAGAAAAAACTGAGTTTAAAAAAAATGTTTACCTAATGAATAAGATTTCATATCGGCATGCAGAGTTGCATGCTAAAGTGATTTTTATATATTTTTTTTTTTAATGTTTTGGTTTTTTTATATTTTTTTTTTTAATGTTTTTTTTTTTTTTGTTAGAGGGTGAAGGTCCACTTTAATGGAACAAATAACTACATAACTTTATGCATGTTTGCTGATTTTTTTTTTTTTTACTTTGATTTTTAAATTCCTCATGGGGATCTTGGTATAAAATGTGTGACCTCATATGATGCAAACTGTGTATATGTAACCAATCTACTGAAAATCATGGTGTATTGTAAATAACCTGGTATCGGGTAATTTTTTTGTTTGCCTCCAAGTTATTTATACTGTATCTAAAGTATTAAGTACATTTTAATATAGAATGGGCCAGTATGTGCCATCACATAATTTAAATCCATCACCTGAGAAATATTGTTGACCTGTCCTGAAAATGCTAATTGGCACTCATGCTGACCCTGTTACTTCAACCTTGAGGTCAGGTTCACGCCTGGGCGATCGGTGACCACTTGACAATCGTGCATGATACCGTGCAGATTGCCGTGGCGGTCACTGAGTCACTCATCACCGACTATCCCACTGTGGGCGCCGTTGTTTTCTAATGGCACCCCAGTTGTGCCAGTCGGATCGTGCGGTTTACTGCCGCAATTCCACCCGTGCAACCGAACACGATTGGGTCCTCCCAATACAGGTGGGGGCAGATAAGAGACAAGTCACCCTGCACAAGGAGTGTCTAGGAGCTTGCTGTAATAAAGACCAGTCAATGCTACGCTGAGGCAAAGTTTCACCTTGGATTACTGCAAACATCTAGAAAAAATATACAAGGGATACCAAGGATTTTGTAATACACATGGCTCTTCTATTTGGACAATATTTGTTTAGCCCGAAGTTCTGCTTTTAATATATAACTGGATTAGGACTTTTTATATTTGTAATGTTGAAATTATTTTTCTTTTTTTCAGTACATGTTGATGACATCATTTTGCACATGTTTCAGTACATACATATGCTGAGATCAGCAGGACCCCAAGAATGGGTTTTCCAGGAGTGTAAGGTGAGTGCTGCCCTCCATGTTTGTTCTTTTTGGCCAATTTTATAGATCTTCTTTTTTCTTTTTTGCCACAGTCCAGTCAAATATATAAAAAAAAAATGCATTTTTAATACCTTTTTTTTTGTAGTGGCTGTCTTCACCCTAGCATCTGTGTGTTTTTTTTGTTTTTTTGTGTGCCCTGGAACTCTCCTTATCCTTTTATAAGTAACCCAGATCCATGGTATTGGCTTGTGACTATACTATCCCATTTCAGCTTATGTGAAAACATGCTAATGTACATCTTAAATTGGAACTCCAGCCCAGTTTTCAGACAGTTAGGAAGGGTTTTTGTTTATCTCCATTGGGGAGATCTATACTTGCTGCCTGCACCAGAGACACAACAGGAAGCCAGAGTAAATCTCTCCCACAATGAAGCGCAACCCCATCTTTGTCCACCTTCACCAGAACAGGTGTCCCCAATGGGAGATTCCCCTCTACTCCTGTTTGGTTGAGAACTGTAATATTGTAGTTTTCCCTCCTGCCCAAATTTAGAGTTGTCGATAGTTTGACTTGTTGCGCAATGCATACTTGTTCCACATTAGTAACTCGGAAGGTTGGATAGGTCAATATGAAGACCCCAGAGGTTGCACTCTTGAAAAGTAAAAATCTGTATTGGCAGCTCCATGTTTTTCCGTCTCCAGTTCACTTAAAATAATATATCGGCCGGTCACACAGGGATTTGTCTTTGTCACATGTTTTTTTAGAGAAATGTTGTGAGCAAGGCTGTGTGCCGCTGGGCATGGCTGCACATTGTGGATCACTGGGCCAGTGATTAAGCATGCTACTAGTTGCCACATTTCATTTTGACAACTAGTAGCATGCAGCACTGCTTGCTCCAAACGGAGAAAGCACCGTCACTGACAGCTCCCAGTCTCAACTGATGATCGAAAGCCAATCAGTGTTGTTCCTGGTCACTTGATGGCCATGTCAACCCCAGAAGCCTTTTATATAAACCTCTAATTGGAGATTTAGGTAGGCTGCCATTGGCAACCTCCTTAAGATACTAGTTGCCTGTTTAGCAAGATCAAACCTTGCTATATGTGTACATGTTCTAAGTCCGCATTCTAAGAATTGAAGATGGGCTCAGCATGGCAGCGAGGCAGCTAGCCTTTTATTGTGAGCTTAAAATTGCTAGCTGTAGTCTTTAAGGATTTTGCTTTTCTCTGTCCTACTGACAGTTATTGTAAGTAATTCGTGTCATTTTGTTTCTTTCTCTTAGGACTTGAATGCTGTTGCTTTTCGGTTTAAAGACAAGGAGCCTCCACGTGGGTACACATCCAAGCTTGCTGGCTTGTTGCATGTAAGTGTATGCGCACTGTGTTTTGTGTTGAGAATAAAGAAATCATATATTGAGGGGATTGCCATTGCTGTCCCTCTCCTAAAAATGCCAATTCATTCATTTTTATTAATTAGTCCTTAACCACTGTGCGGTTAACCACTGTTAAAGGAGAACTATTGGGAGAGTAAAATGTAGTCCTACCTATAGTTTCTGCTGTGCCTGATGAAGGGATCCTGTGTGGTCCTGAAAGCGCTTGTGTGTTTGACATAAGTTTTGAATAAATTCACGATTGACTATCCTTGAAGGAGTCTGGTGTGCTGGTGACATCTCTTATCTACCTATAGTTTGAGCCAGCATGTGACACTGCAGCTGTCACATGTCGGCTCTATAGATCCAGAACTGAGTGATCACAAACCGCTGATCACTCAGCTCACGGTTCTCCCTTCAGAGAACGGTGACTGATCCTTTCAGGGATTCCACCCTCCTCTGTATCCCTCCAGCACTCATTGGAGTAATGGAAAAAGGAGGCAGCAGGCACAGACTGAGCCAGCTGTCAATCAGGCAGCGGGATGAATCCTGACAATATTGGTGCGATCTTTACCTGCTGCACAGTGACTGTGCTGTAAGCATGCAGCGAGCAGTAGCCCACATGATATTAGAGATTATATATATATATATATATAATCTCCTGTTTCCCCGAAAATAAGACCTACCCCGAAAATAAGACCGAGGCGGCTGCGGAGGGAGCAGAGCCTCATAAGCCGATGCCTCCTCTATAGCTCCTGTCACTGGCGGAGTGATGCCAAATGCACTCTGCCTGTGAGGAATCGATAGTGAAAGTGCGTTTCGCTCATTCTGGCCAGCGATCGGTTACCAAATTGCTATTGGAAAGGTACGGCACCCCTGATTGCCCTGATCACCCTATTCTTAACTTTGCCATTTTGGTTGATTTTACGTTTGTATTTGCGTTTAACTTTGGATTGTTATACATTAAAAAAATAAGACCTAGTGGGTTTTTTTCAGCCAAAAAAAAAATATAAGACAGTGTCTTATTTTCGGGGAAACGCGGTATCTATATATAGTAGGGCTGGTAATGATTAAAATTTTCATGTTCGATTAATCTAATTTTTTTTAAATCGATTAATTGATAAATTTCGATTTAATTATAATGCACATACAGATCCAACTACATTGGCCTATACGCATACAGCACAGCAATGAAGTAATAAAATGAACTAGGATCACACTAATCCAGCACGTTATTAATCAAGTGCCCCACTCAATATGGCCGCCGCTTGAGTGAGTGGGGCAACTCAGAATAATAACGTGCTGGATTAGTGTGATCCTAGTTTATTTTATTACTTCATTGCTGTGCTGTATGTGTATCGGCCAATGCCTTGGCTGGCCCTCGTGCAGAAAGTTTCTTGGGCAAACTCACTGGCCCATGTGGCCGGCTAACGAAAGGGGGAGGAGTCTGGTGACGTCAAGGACATCGACGTCACCGGACTCCTCCCCCCCCCCTTCCCTTTGTTAGCCTGCGGAGAGGTGAGTGTTTTCATTAGCGATCAAAATAATTTTAATCGATCAAAAAGTTTAACGATTAATCGAGAAATGTAATCTTTAATTTTCACAGTCCTAATATATAGCAATATGCTGACTTTGAGTTACAGGAGCACATTACTAAATGTTTTCCTGTGACCCAACAGAACTATAGCCAAAAAAAAGGTTTTCCTATAGTTCTCTTTTAAAGCCACTTTCTCGCCACCAACATTTTACATTTAAAGCACTGTGAAAGGAAACATTTCATACTTGCGGGCTTTGTTGGTCGTGATGCTGATCTTCACTGCCTGAAGAAGTTACTGCTGCCGAAGAATCTTTGATGCTGTTAACTCTTGCAGGGTTGAGTGCCTTGCTCCCTTATTGTACAGTGTGGTTACCTCTGGCACCCTGTACACCACTACTTTCTGGCAGTGCCTCTTAAAAACGGCAAAGACCAGTGGCACAGGTAATCCTTCAAAGTGACAGGCAAGTTTTTTTTTTTTTTTTTTCTTTTCATTGGAATGTGTCCCAATTGCAAAAATCTTTGCAATGAGGTGCAAGTCGGCCAAGGCTACTGTTATCTGTCTTGTGGCCAACACTGCCCTCTTGTGTTCTTTTTGAGGTTCTACAGTGTCATATTGAACATAGGGTATTGCCTTGAGGGTTGTTTTATTCATGATTATTCTTCTCACTAATAGTTTACACATTGCAAAAGCATATGGTAGATTTAATGCCTTGTAGGTGTTTCTTAGGATGTTGTAGTTCCACTTTAAATCTCATATTTTATAGCCAAGGAAGGTTCCATTTTTTTTTTTTGTATTTTTTTTTTTTTAGCCTCCATTAGAACTGCAGTTGCCATGGTGCTGCACATGTGATCAGCTCTGACATCAGCCATTTTGAGGGCTTGAAAGTGTGGTTGAGAGCTGAAATATGCACACTGGCAACCTTGACAGTTAGTATGCCTTAACGTTTTGGCTCAAGTTGTGCTTCAAGTAATTCAATTAATTACTTGAAGCACTAGTCAGACCATTCAAGCACTAGAATGACCATGCAGCCATTGTGGCTTCAGAAAGTGGGTTTATAGTTAGTAGGTTATATTTAGAGATCTAAACAATGTTGCAGTTAAAATGTTTTGTAAATTTTTTTTGTTTGTTTTGTTTTTTTTTTGCTCACACACATAAAAAACCTTACCAGCATTCTTACCTTTTTTTGTTTTTTGTTCCTTTTTCTGTTTTTAGTATTACCCCGTAGAAGAGGTTCTGGCTGCTGAGTATCTATTGGAGGAATTTAGGCCAGATTTAATAAAAATGGTGCTGGATAAGCTTATGCCAGACAATGTCAGGTAATTTCACTTCTTGGATGTTTACATACATGCATGTGGTACTTTTTTTTAAAAAATTTTATCCGACACAATTTGCCAAAGCAACTTCACAAACTTGTTGTCTTCGTGGTGCACATGGGGGGCGTAATGAACAAAAAATGCGTCAGTTTTGTTGTGTGAATATTGGTGCCTTTTCAGCACACCAAAAGGGCTTTGCAACCCTTTCTATGAATGTACAATTGTGTGTGTGTGCTGAAATACTTAAGCACTTGTGCCAATGTTCTAATTTTAAAAATTGTTCCAAAATATATACTATTACCAGAGTGGTGTAAATTGTAGTAAGGACAGGTGACAGAGTTGTTTTACAATGCAGTAATAAAGAGCGGAAGAAAATTAGGATAATTTCAGTGGAAGATTACCTCAGATTTGCACTAAAATTGTAGTGCACGGCGGAGTAAGTGCACTTGAATCTGGTATGCCACCATGGGACAAATTAATAAATTGCCATGGTCCACATTTAATAATTTGTTGCAGAAAGCTCTAAGCAGGCACAGCCTTTGTTAGTCCTCTCCAATGTGTTACATATTGGTATAAAAAAGCAGGGGGGGAAACTCTGTGGGCTAGAAATTGTATTTTCCTGCCAGAAGCCATTCACTGTAGTTTCCAGTCATGTGAAGAAAATCCACAACCCAAGTGGGCAGAGGGAATTTGGCTGTAACGGTTTTGTGTGATAGTTTTAAATTGGTATTAATGGGAAGAATGAAGCTGCTTATTCACAAAGTAAAATTCAATATTTTGTTTTATTTTTCTTATTGATAAACAATACATTTCGTATTTACAGTTTCAAGGTCTCAATGGTGTAGTGTCCTCATGGGACTACAGGCTGATAGTGGGGTGTATAGACAGGAATCACATGGTGGATGCCAAAGTAGGCAATTAATAGAATTGTATTTGTTGGTGAGTTACTCTCCTCTCTTGTATGCGGGGGCCATGTAAAGTGTTTTGTGTTACTTAAGAAAATCCTGCACTTCCTTTGTCACTAGTTGGTGCAAACCTTAATAGCACAGGCTCATCCACGCCATCCATAATGTACTGTTCTCCATACTAAAGGTACATAACCTATGGGTTAGTGTTTTCAGAACTTAGATAATTACATATAGCGAATCTTCTATAAGGGTACTGTAGGCTTGGCATCTTTGGGGCACCTAGAACAATAGAGAATGGACAATCGGCCTGCCTATGCAATGGCACACCTGACATCCTAATGGAAGAAGGGTTGAACTTGCCTAGTTTGTACTATAGCTCATAATTGCATTTTTAGCATTTTTTCAAAGCCAACGCTAGTAGCAGTAGCTAAATAAAGATAAAGTACAAATCAGCAGTTCCATTAAAACCCAGTCACCAAATTTATCATTAAAATTAATTTTATGAATATGCACAGGATGAGGACAAATGAGGAATGATCACAGTTTGGAAAAAATGCTTTTAACAAGTGCAGCCAGTGGCTCAGAGGATTTCTCTTCTGCGCTCCTTTGATAAACCGCTCCTGCGAACTCCTCAGCTGTTTGCTTATTGAATGTTTGTTCAGCTCCTCGCCAGCTGGTACAGAAATTCTGCGGAGCAGTGATGTATGAAGCTCTGCATTTCATGCCTTTGTCACAAATTTGCTTTCTTTTTCAATGGACAGAAAAGTGTCTAAAGCTGTATAGGCTGACAGCTGTGCTATGCAGAGAGCTGCTGTGACTAGGCAGATATGTGCTGTCCTAAAGCTGAAGGCAAGCTAGAAAATGGACATTACTGTCAAAATGCAAAGTTTTCAGATCAACATCCTTGGGGAGAACCACCTCTAGTAATGGGTCCTTTTTCTGTGGATTCTGATGAAGCCTTCTGACATACTGCTAGTAATTTATAACATATAACGCCAAAAAGAGGGCATTAAAGCAAGATGATGGAAAAGTACACTTTGAGAAGTAGCCATTTCAGCATCAATCCAGTTGGAGACCTGGGCGGACCATGCATTGGTACCGGAATTAAGTATATCAGCTAGGCTACCCAGAGCAGAGTGCTGGCTTTACTTCCAGAGCTCCAAACATGAGTCTAAACACTGTGCTAATGTATTTGGTTTTAATTTGCCAGCTCTTATGACCCAATGTTACATGCACAGAACATTGACACAACAATAGCAAAGTGTCGTCATACTGAGCCTGATGAAGGAACCCTGTGCAGCCCTGAAACGTTGCCATTCTTGTTACAATATGCGCCAATAAAAGACACTTGTTAGGACACATAACTCTGTTGTGCTGGTGACCTCCTGCTTCCTATAGTACACAGTGTTCGGAGATCCTTCTATTGGAACCAGTATTAGCTTTTTTTTCAGCAATTTGAGCTTCAGAAGCTCTACGTGCTCCCCACGTGCTTCGATGAGTCTTGGCTGCACATAACCCTGTCGCCAGTTCATTGGTTTTTCTTCCATGGACCACTTTTTGGTAGGCCCTAAACACTGCAGACCAGGAACATCCCACAAGAGCTGCAGTTTTTTGCAGTTGCTCTGACCCAGTCATCTAGCCATCACGATTTTGCATTAATCAAATTCACTTTGACTAAATCCTCACTTGCCCATTATTTTTCTGCTTCTACACCAAAATGTTCACTTGCTGCCTAATATATTCCACCCACTTCAGGTCCCATTGTAACCAGATAATCAATGTTATTCACTTCACCTGCCGGTGACCAAAATATTATGGCTGATCGGTGTACATCCAGACAACCAGGTCTTCAGTCAGCCTGTCATTGATTTGTACGTGCTGGCTGCATGTAGCTGTGCGGGACTTCTGTGACTCACGGTTAGTGTTCTACACCTGATCTGTATACCCATTCCTGGCTGTGTGCAAGAGCACTTAAAGGAGAACTATGAGGTGAGTGAAAATCAACCATCCTCATAGTTCGCGCCGCTGTGTGACAATGAAACTGTCACATGTCTGCTCAATAGATCGGGAAGTGAGTGAACTAATGTCACTCGCTCACTTCTCGATCTCCCTGCAGAGATTGGTGACTGCCAGTCACGGTCCCCGAAAGGATTCCCCCTCCCTGCTCCGATCCTCCAGCGCTGACTGGACGGACAGACGAGACGGGGCAGGTACAGCTGGCCCTGCCTCTATATAGGCAGAGCCACCTGTCATTCACACAGCTGGGTGGATCTCGACAGCATTGTCGGGATCCGTCTCGGTATACCGCGAGCTGTAGCTCGCAATATACTGGGCTTTGGTCATGGGAGTATATGTCCTCCTGTGACCCTTAAGATAACTATGGGGAAAAACACTTACCCCGTAGTTCTCTTAAGAACTTTTTACCTTTTAACCCCCACGCAATATTTATCCCCAAATATATAATCCTGACCTTGAAGAACTCTGAGATGTTTTTTTTTTTTTTTTTTTTTTTTTTTTCAAA
>NW_017306621.1:407725-411582 GCF_000935625.1 Nanorana parkeri | reverse complement strand
TTTTTTATTTGTTTTAAATGCAGATAAGAATGATCACACTTGCACATTCAGTGTGAGATCCAATGTAGAATCAAATAAAATTTACAAACTCAGGTTTCTACAGTATGGTGGTATAATCAAGTAGTTTAGTCCTTGAGGACTGCATATATACATTGAAAGTATAACAAACATTGTAGTAAAATAAAAACATTGAAATTAAGGTTCAGGGGCTAAGTATGGAGCAACTGGTTTCAGGAAGGAAAAAGGGACGGTTGAGGATGGAGGGGATGTGGGGAGAGGTTGGGGTAAAGGGAAAGGATTAATATAACATGGGTGCAAAAATTGAAAAAAGGGCCTCAGTCATGAAGGGGTTAAAGCCTCCATTAGTGTGCCGTCAGAGTCAGGGATTCCATATCAAAGGAGATGTTTTTCTTAACCTTCTCAGTGAGGCTACCTGTAAAATAAGTATTACTCGTCTGAACCTCTGAGCCTCCCCCTCCAACCTGTCTCCTTCACTCCAGCAATGGTATGTCTTTCTGTGCCCTCATGTCCTATACAGTGTATTGGACATGATGACTAAAAGATCCTTGGACCGCTGGAGCAGAGTGGGAGAGAGGCAGGAAGGACCGATTTTAAGAGCCAGCCGGCTCCGAGGTTTAGGTGACTACAACCTTTTTATTGTACACCCTAGACTCAACCACTGCAGGGGTTAAGAATAATTTTCCTGGTGCTCTTCTTTAACTCTGAAGGCTAAGCCTGCTAATGACACTAACCTAACCCTAACTGTAAAGCTGGCCATACACCAGTAGGATTGTGTTTTTTAAATCATTAGTTTTTGGAGTGTTCATTAAATTGGGGTTACATTGATTTTAACCGTAATAATGAAAAAAATCGAAGGCTCAGGCTTTTCTTGGACAAAATTCTAAGACTATGGTTTTCATTCATAAAATGATTTGTTACAAAATTGAGTTGCATTCAAATGAAATTTTGAACAGCCGTCAAGTCTCAAAGTGTGGTTTTTTTCATATGAATGCTTGTACTTAACCCCTACTAGCCTTGTCCTGACCCAAGTCCTTACAGTACCGGGCCTGAGAGTGCTCCGGTGGAATGGTGCTCTTTTCCATGGTCTTTCTATTGATGTGGAATAGCCATAGGAGTTAGATTTCATATCTTATCTCACAGAAATCACTGCGCTGGGAATGCGTGCCTAACTACCTGATTGGACCAGCCGCAACAATGTGTATAGGTGAACAAATGTAAAGCGCAACATATTTGCTTTACATTAATATCTTATCTGTTTGGGGAAGAGTCAGAACATTGAGTTCCTGATTTCTTGCAGTGGGGGTTCTACACTGTACATCTTAGATTTTGCATTCGTATATCCATTTAAAATATGGATTAAAGAAATGAAATGCTTCATGTATCGGCCAAAGCCTTTCCCCTTTTGCCTTCAGTTTATTTTTACACCAAGCAGAAGGCTTGCACAAAGATTACCTCTCCATGCTGTACTCTTCCAGCTTTGTACTCGTCTGCAGATTTGTGTTTAGTAAGCAGCAAACATCAGCTGAAAAGACAGCACTAAGTGCCCATATGCTGCTTTATTTCCACCCTGCACCATAAAATGGAGTTTTATGCTCTCCCCTCTGCTTGCTGCAAGCAGAAGCTTGTTTACGATTGCAGAAAAACAGCCCTGGAGACAGAAGGAGCACGATTATCTGTAAAGTCATTTTGGATTGGGTTCTGCCTGCCATCTGTAGAGGCACAGGCCGCATGTTGATGAGACACACTGCAGAATTGTGCTGAGAAGTGTCTATATACACGCACGCACGCGCTCTTGTGTTCCCCATTGTCCCCGAAATCCTTAACCTTGATGCTTTTTACAGTTTGACAAAAAGGACACTGATTTTCCTGATGATGACGGAGTAGTTGCTCCTGAGGACGCCATTCTCAAGGCTATTCTGCATTCTAGTAACGCATGCTGACGCCAATTATTTTTATTTGGCTAAACATGACAAACTAATGATTGCTAGCAGAATGGCTGTGCTGGACCATACAGCATGGTATACCTGTTTTAGTAGATGGTGCCCAGCATAGTGTTATAACTAAGCCATGCTGTAGTGTTCTCTATTACTTTGCAAATGTAAACCAATATTTGTCATTCTCAACTGAAAAAGCATGGGACAGTCAGCTGTTCTGTTGCTGGAGGCAGTGCTGTATGCATTGGGGAATCTTTAGGCACAGGGTTCACTACTTTTTCTGTCCTCTTAGACTAGGAATGCGCTGATTTAAAAATAAAAATTTATTCTAGATCTTTAACCCTTTGTTAGGACAGAAGGACAGACGGTGTTCAAATCTAGTTTACCACTGATAATGAAATTTGCGAGCACAGTACAGACGGGGTTAAAATGGTGAACATTAACTCCCTAGCCCCTTGCATTCCAGAAGAAAATTCCGTTTGTAAATGAGCTGACCTTTCAGAAAAGAGGAAGTAATCTAGAAGAAGCAATAAAAAAAAATTGTGTATGCAAGCACACACTTTTTTTAATTTTCCCTGCTATGTGAACGTATAACAAATATAATATAGGTGTTATCCCAATTTGACTGCAAATAATGGAGTACAGTTTAAAGTAGATCTGAAGCCAAAACGTTTTGTTTTGGAAAGAATGGTGTGGGTATATACCCTCTGTTAGGTTCTTATTGATATGTTCTTGTTTGGGAAATGTAACCCATTTTCATCCTGGCAACCATTACCACTGGGGGAGAAGGTGAAAGGAAATCCCAATACTTTGCAGAAGGTAATAGAAGGTGAAATCTTTGGGGAAAACTGTCATGGTGACAACTGACTGAGATGTTCTCTTGCTTCCGGTGTCATTGGACCAGGAAGTGAAGGGGAACCAGACAGATTGAAGAAACTCTTATGTAAAAATAAATGAAATAAAAGTTTTTTTTATCACAACACAGAAAGGGATAGTGATAAATCTCAAAATTCCGATCACCTCTAGTAGGTTATAATGCATCTTTTCATAAATGAGACCTTTTTATACAGTGCTCAGATCTTCCAATACAATAACGGGAAAGGGTTGCATATTGCCTGTGTTCTTCAATCAAGTAATGCAGCTCAGTTCCACCCAAGCAGAATGTGAATGTTTAAGTGTTCCATACTCGACCCAAAACATTAAAAAAAAATAAAAAATCTCTTCTATTCGTGGATGCAGATGTAGTATATAATCTCCTTTTTCTCTCTCTCTCTCTCTCTCTCATTAATACATTTTTATTTTACTATTTTGCCATTCCAGCCTTCATTACTGGTTTTATGCCCCCCACCATCTAAAATCTAAACCTTTTAAAAATGAAAACACTGGCCTTCATCGTTCCAGCACCACCCTCTCTTATTCTGTTTACAGCCTCACCCACGCATACTAGAGATTGCACTGAATTGTATTAAGTGGCTACGGACCCGCTGAAGAACTCTGAATGCCAGATGATTTTGGCTTCATGAAATTATACAAAACAAATTAAGGGTAATTTAGAGTGCATTTTCTGACTTTGGCATAGGCAGTTCACAGACTGACGCCTGATGTCTGGAGATGGCTTTTTCTCCATATCTTAACACAAGAATAGTTTTTTGGCCTCAAGCCCTTGTTTCTGGAATTCTTCTGGGATATAAGAAGCCAGTGGGTGATTGAGCCAACCAGCATCCATCTATAAATGAAATCCATTTTAGGTGGACGTGTCCTTTAAAACTGGGCATTGTGATGCGCAGGATAAAAAAAATGTTGTGGTGGTTTTTATAATTTTTTTTGTGCGATTAATCTGTTAAGAGTCTAAAGGCACCTTTTTTTTTTTTTTTTTTTTAACATTTTTTTTAATAAATTTTT
>NW_017306621.1:402744-407174 GCF_000935625.1 Nanorana parkeri | reverse complement strand
TTTTAACATGTGATTTAATAAATCTGTCTGCAGGATGAAGAAATTTATATGCGCTGTAAAAGTATCCAGAGGTGACACACTCATTGTGTTTTATGTGAAAAATGACAAAGCGGGGACTGGTCGCGAGTTTTTATTTCTTGCTTTAGTTATTTTGTTTCTGCAAGTTTTGACATTTTGTGCTAATGACTATTTTGCTATAAAAATGCCGCTGTGAATTGCGGAGTTTGTTAAAATTAATGATGTGACCTTTCTGAATCATAAGTCTGCGTTTAGGAGTCTCAATAAAAGGAGCCGCTTTTTATTGCAGCTCATATTCCGCTTACATAGAGCAACTATGCAGCAGTTGAAAATCAAATCAATAGGAAAAAATTGCAGAAAATTCAAAAATGGCTTGGCCAGCTGATTTGAAAAATGTTCCGGAGGGCTTGGCAGCGAAAGGGTTAAGAGAATACACCAGAGGTGCCACGGATACACAAAACGAATGAATAATGCATACTATTAGTAGCCAAATATTATTTCGCTTGTTACACTTCATAGTTTGCTCCTGATATATCGTCAATGAGTTCACCTAGTTTTCACCTGTAACATATGTATATATACATACAGTGATCAGTGCACACAATTGGCTCTTTGGGAGTCACAGTAGCCCCTGGAGAAGCAAGACACACATGGACATGTGGAGCTTGGCCCACATAACTGCAAATTTGGTGAAAGCTTTAGATACGGATTTATTAAAATTAAATCCATTGTGTTTTTATTAAAAATCACTTAAAGGGTAAGTCCAAGTGAATTTGGGAAGTCAGTCTGGCCCTCATGGTCAGGTAACTGCGCCGACCAATGATTGTTTTCTATTTGCAAGCAAAATTCAAAATCCCGAGCACAGGGCTTCGCTACATGGCAGTACGGGGTACGAATAGTACACCTGTACCTGGGGAAGGGAAGGAGCTGGATGGGGCAGTGAATTTAACCTTCTTTTTTTTTTTTTTTAAGTTTTGTTTTATATAGAACTGGCTTATTTACCCAAAGTAGAATTTCATTTAAAAACCCTATGTCTTCCCCACCCCCTTCCTCATATGTCAAGAGCCAAAGTGTTAACCTGGTCTTTTTGGCTGCGTGGGGAAACCATGTAAGGTAATGCTACTTATGTGCTGTGTCCCACAGGGTGGCAGTTGTATCCAAGTCTTTTGTGGACCAGACTGACAAGACAGAAGAGTGGTACGGTACGCAGTACAAGGAGGAGGGCATCCCTGAAGAGGTTATTGAAGTAAGCAGATTCCGTTGCATACAAAAACAGCAATTTGTCGAAACGAGCTGTTTCTAAGTAAAGTTAATCTGGATTTGTGCTTAAGCTATTAATAAATCAAGTAACTATAACATGAGTCCCCTGTTACAAAGCTGGATTACAGAAGTTGAGTAAAGAGTCGCATTGCTGATTACTGATATGTTCTAGTTTTTGGCCGATGTTATAGAGGTAAAGACCTGAACTGTGAAAGCTGTGCCCTAAACACAGGAAGTTATATATATATATATATATATACACACACACACACACACAGTTCAACTTGATGGCCCTGTGTGTCTTTTTTCAACCTTGCATACTAGGTAAATATGTAAACGGCATGCAAAGAGTAAAAGAATAGTTACCAGTGTTGCCTATATTTTCTACTAAATGACTGCGCTGAATAATCCCCTTTGAAACCTCAACCAGCATCCAAGTATCCTATTAAAGGTGACTATAACCGTATCAAACACAGCACTTCCACCACCTAAAGTGCTAAACATTTACTAATACATAATGGGAACATGAATTCCAGTAATATCTGTAAAAAAATAAGTCCAGTTGCCTTGACTTATTATAGATATACCATGACCTGGATGAATGAGAACCTGCACAGACGTACAGTGGTAATTTAATTATATGTACTTTTAGTAATGAATATTAAACACTCCAACAGTGTCTAGTGAACACATCAAAAAACTAAGTCTTTGCTCTTTTTATATAGTGCTTCAATCCACAAAGCGTGTCCTTCATGCAATACTTATTTCCAATGTGTCCATTCCACCAACGTGCTCCCCTCAGATTTTACGCATTCGCCAAACTCCAAATCTCCCAAGACTAGGCTTCGTACGCAGTAGTGCTTTAAATTATATCACACTGCAGATATACACTTATGAGGCTGTAAGCACAGGAAGTGCATTGCTGTATTTTTAGAGGACAGAATTTTTATATCTAAGGGACTTTGGTGGCGAGTTCTTTTTGCTCCGCTTCCCAGTTAACCAGCAGAATCCATAAGCATTGCACTTATTTGGCTTACTAACTAATCCTTGATTTTTTTGTTTTCCTTTTCAGAAGTGGCAAAAGGCAAAATTAAATGGACAATTCCACCTGCCTATGAAAAATGAATTTATTCCCACCAATTTTGAGATATTCCCTTTGGAGAAGGATGCCACCCCATTTCCCACCCTCATCAAGGTAGGAGGATTGTAGCAACACATTGATTCTTTTAACCATTTTGTATTGTTTGAGGTTTAATGCTGTGTCTTGGGTTTTTGTAGTAAAGCTTAATATGTTGCAATGGTAAGAGGCTGGCAGTGTAAGGAGACCTGTTCACAATATTGTCTTTTTTTTTTTTAGGATTGATGGGCAGTGATGGCAAGCAGTAGATATAGGCAAAACGTTTTTGTTTTTGTTTTTAAACCCGCTTTAACAGCAATTTAAACTTGCCTCCTTATCGCTGCGCGCTCATGTGGCCGCAAAGGATCTTGGGGCGGGCGCATGCGCAGTTTGGACTCTCGGCCGGGAGAGGAGCAGAGACGCAAGGTAAGTCTATGGACGTGTGCACTCGTTCGCTCCTGCACTAAAAATGTATCCCTATGTGTTTTATGGGCTACAGTTCTCACGTGCGCTGTCTGTTCAGGTTACAACAGAAAAAATACTGCATGTCACATTTTGTCCTGTCAGGAAATGGACCGGAAACGCAAAACCCGTTAAGCGCACTGCACTGCAGCTAACATACTGACAGCCCCACTTCCCCAAACTGGAACACATCAAAAACGCACTGCGTCTGCAGATCCGCACCTGATCAGGACCTGATATCATGTAAACAGGCCCTTAGCCTGACCCACTGTGTGCAAAGGTGCCTTTTGGATTTTTACAGTCTGTCATCTCATAACAAAAGTGAAGATGGATACAATTTTTAAAAGACTTATGTAAACCTTGGGGCATGTTCACATTGTGCCACATTTAAACCTGTGAATTTTCAGATGCATCTTTCTTTTTTCCTTTATATTTGGCACTCTTTGGTGTTTTATTTGCCAAAACAGACCATAAGCACCCAAAACATTAAGTGCGTCCTGCAGCAAACTGAAAAATTGGATTTTTTGCACCCTGCAACTCCTCTTGACATTCCCTGTATACTCTTCCTGCTACAGTTCTCTTATTGAATGTATCCACAAATATCCGGAAGTAGAAAGAGTCTTGTTGCTGAAAGAATTGTAGCTGTACCCCTGCCACATGACATTTGCCCACAAGTGCCATTACAATAAATAGGATCCTGAAGAGAACCAGACTGTCCAGGTGCTGTCAAGTGTTATGGGTTTGGAAAGGGGTTTAAAGTGATCCATAAGTCCTTATTTGATTTCTGTATCTCTCTAAAAGCAAGCCACTATTCCTTAGTAATGGCTGTCTAAGTCACGACCATGAAAAATGTGCTCATTCCCATGATACAAGGCCAGCTTTGAGTGCTTTGTTGTGTGTAAGCTGTGCTGTCAGTTGGCAATGCTGGAGGGAGGAGATTGGACACAGACACATTATTATGACGGATGTCAGCTTCTGGGCCGCACTTAAGCTGTAATTCCATTGCATGGAAAATGGGTAAAATTGTTAATTGGATACATTTAATGACTTAACACTGTCCTGCAGTTCTTTAATTTTTTTCTAATTATAACTCCTAAAGTAGCAAGTAGGGAACGTTTGACTGTAAAGTCTTATAGAACTCCTGCCAAAATTGTGCATTTGTTTTTGTAGCAGCTTTTATCAGGCCTCATTCACACGGGGCATGTTGACCCATACAGTGTGAAGGACCCTTTTTTGATAACGCTCGGAGCTGCAGTAAGAAGAGTGTGGGCACCTCATGTAACTCTTTGGCACGCCCTCTCTTGCTGCTTCCAGCAGCATCTTGTTTTGCCAGCCACGCGCAGACCGTGTATGGACCCGTATCAATCATGTCTGCATCTGAGGCCATACAGTCTGTGGGAAGTTGTCAAATCTTGGAGCTGCAGGAAGCAGCGTGTGAAGGTGCACAGCTCCTGCGTTTTCTTCATTACATCAGCTTCTTCCTGCCACTCCAGGCACATCAAAAACAGCCCTTCATCATGCTGTACGGGGCAACGTGCCCCGTGTGATTTGAGGCCTTAATAGATTTGTCTTT
>NW_017306621.1:393525-402639 GCF_000935625.1 Nanorana parkeri | reverse complement strand
TTTTTTTTTTTTTTTTTTTTTTTTTTTTTTAGCACCATCCATGTTCCCTGTAGGTAGATTTTTCTCCTCACGTCCTGTCCCATTGACTATCTGCATCAGGGTGTCATTGAAACAGGAAGTAAGCGTAATCTCCTTATTTCGGATGCATATATCAATTTAAAAAAAATGGATATTGACTTCTCAAAATGAATAATCTGACTTATGTTTGGTTGTAAACACAAGGCTAGCTAACCATTTCCAGTTCTGTGCCTTATATTTATTTCTGGTTTTGTAGGACAATGCAATGAGCAAACTATGGTTCAAGCAGGATGATAAATTCTTCCTCCCTAAGGCATGCCTCAACTTTGAGTTTTTCAGGTATGTAGCATCTTTGTGTCATTCATTTTTATGCAGCTGCAATTAGACGTTATTTACATTGTGAGCAAACACCCCCGCCAGCATTTGTCTACTCATTTCTCGAGACTATGTTTTCCAAGCCCGGGTAATAAGCATTCACCAATATTTGTGTGGTATGGCCATAATCGGCAAAATCATCTAATGTGCTGACACCGAGCACTTTATCTTCATATATTTTTATTGCCTGATCTGCAGTAAAATTCTCATAATCTGTGCCGACCATAAATGGAGACAGTTTAGCTTGTATTTATGGGTGTAATTAAATTCCGCCAGTCACTAATGCTCATATATTACCCATTAAGCAGTTCTTGTTAGAAATGTTTCCTCTTCTAGCATTTTGCTCAGTAGAATGCTCTGCAAGGTTTAAATATTGCTCTGGACATGTTTATTGTGGTGTCTGTTATTTTATGTTTATAGCATACATTTGGAGAGACCTGTCACATTATTAACATAACAAAGCACATACCTGTAAAGGAGAGAAAATACTTCCCTCTCCTGCTGCCTGCACCATGGCTGAGAAATGCTCCCCTGAAGTAGGAATGGAAAATGACACTCCTGGAGTGTCTGTCTCGGTGATCCCCCAAAGATCTCACCAGTTCCTCTTGTTCTGTTGCAGGTGTAGGCAACCTCTGCACGCCAGCTATTGTTGAACTACAAATCCCTTGAGGTATTGCAAGACTTTGACAGGCATGACTCCCAGAGGCAGAAGCATGATGGCATTTGTAGTTTCACCGCTGCTGAAGCACCGAGGTGGCCTACCCCTGCTCTATTGAGCTGGAATAACCACACAGGATGGGAATTCAGACTTCATTGGCTACATGCTTGTTCCAGGTCAGAGAGTTGCTAGGTCATGAAGCTTCCGTTCACATTTCCTGATCCCAGTGCCACAGGACAGGGTCAGTAAACTTTGCAGCATATAAAGGGTTTCTTATAGCGTCTTGTATTTTAGCCTGCATGTTCAGGCATAACAGCATAGTGGTAATATAATGTCCTCGCAGGGGACACGAGATTACAGGGCCGGCAACTGTTCATTCTTGTCGTCTTTGCCAGAGAGACTAGCGTTCGACTGCTGAATTAATTATGAAGCAAAGGGTTTAGCAAGGATTATGTTCATATAGTATATAGATTTCTGCCTTTTTGTATATAATGCTCCTTGATCTGTCTACCTTGCAGCTCCTTTTCATTATAGCTAAATGTCTGCACAGTGATAGTATTGTGGGGTTGGTGTCTGGTATTTGGCAGGTTGATTAAGCTTCATGTGTTGGTGATTGACGTAGGGCAATATAGTGTATAATGGCTGGGTTTAATTAACATGTAGTGCTGATGATGCCTTTTTTTTTTTTTTTTCTCCCCTGGACTATTTTTATGTTCTGGTTTTATAATCTGCACATTTCAAGGTTTAATGAAGGTTGATCTATTTTTAATTAACTTTTTGCTTCTCTCTGAATTGTATTCATTCTCATTATATTGCACTGGTTCATGCTATAGTCTGAAAGTAGCTTGAATAACGAGGTGTTTTGGTTTTTTTTTGCTCTTCTTCTTCTTCTTCTTCTTCTTCTTCTTTTTTTTTTTTTTTTTTCCCCTGTTCAGTAAGTTTATTTGCTGTTTTTAAGTGTAGTAAGGAAATGTTATGGCATTCAGCAAGTATTACCAAAGTATTTAAAACCTGTCCAGTAGATTTCTTCATATTCTGGGGAGTGTTTGCTGGAGTCCTACTAAGGTCTGTATTTAAAGACTTTATTTTTAGAGTGGTCAAGTGTTGGAACCTCTTTCAGACTTTTTTTTTTTTTCTTGTTGGCCTGTAATCCCCACTGGGTTGACTTCCACTGAATCCCTGTCCTGCCTTATTTGTCGCTAGAACAGGAAATGGGTTTGAACACGTGTGGGGTTTTCTGTGTGTTTTCCAATTGGAAGATCTCCTTATTTTGTCTCCTAATCTGAATCAAGGATCCAGCAAATGAAGCTTTTTCCCCCAACTGCACAATAACCCATGACTGCTATGTGTGTCATTTCTTACTGTATACTCCTGTATTTTCGGCAGAATAAAGTAAAGTTTTAAGGGTAAAAGTAAATGTCATATTCCGCTTTGGACTTTTGCCTGGCTTGCACTGTGCTATTTCTCCATGAAAAGTATTTTTTAATGAGCTCGCTTCCTTACTCCAATGAGCCAGGAAATTATTTTTGTGATGTTTGTCAAAAATGCATTTAAGTACCTTAACTATGAACAAAAATGGATCTGATTTGTGTATCACTCGGCTGTAGATCCTCCAAATCATCTCTGAATTGGTGCTGACACTGTCCTTCCTTCTGGAGGGTGTCTACTTTAGTTCCCCATGGTCCCTGTGTGTTGTAAAGTAGCCACCGATCCAAGCTTGCTCCCCTGATGGACTACAATCTCACATTTTAGTTTGCATCGAGATTGTAGTCTATCACAGGAGCAAGCTTGGAGCCTTGACTACTTTACAACACACAGTGACAGTAGGGAACTAATAAGTGATTTAAAAATGTTAAAGAGAAAAAATCCTCCCGATTTTCAAGTAACTTTGCCGGTGCTCCTCTAGATATGGCTACCTATTGCTGATCCCTTCAGGAGAGTGTATTCTGGGAGTGTGTACAACTAGACCACTAGACTAGAGCCTTCAGGATTTTATTCTGGGGGGGTGTACAACTAGGCCACTAGACTAGAACCATCAGGATTTTATTCTGGGGGGGTGTACAACTAGACCACTAGACTAGAACCATCAGGATTTTATTTGCATATGTGCTTGAAGTTTTCTGAAGACTGCTTTTGTAAGACCGACAATTTGCACAAGCAGAGGGTTGAAGTAGAATTTTCAGGGGATGTCCGGAGAAAGGAAAACGTTGGAAAGTGTTTAAACTTGCTTTTGTATGTCTGGATATAGTAGAGGTTGTTTTTTTTTTTCAATGTTTGCGCTTTTATTTCTCTTTGATTATTCTTGCTGTAGGTTGTTCCAATCCCATTATTAGCCTGTCGATGTTCTGACTGTATGCTTACACCTTTGAGGGGCTATGGCATTTTAAACAAAACGCTTCTCTGTTCCAATCTCCATGTACTCCAGGAGCCTTTAGAATTGCATAAATCCAGGATAGAGCTACTTGTGGTACTAGCCTGATGGAATTTGTTCTGCAGGTTGCTTTTTCCTAAATGTAATTAAGAAAATTAGACAGACAAAAATTGGAACATTAGACATGAAATGACTAAAGTCAGACTTAATTTCAATGTTTTCTTTCAGCCCATTTGCTTATGTGGATCCTTTGCATTGTAACATGGCCTATTTGTACATTGAACTGCTTAAAGATTCTCTCAACGAGTATGCATATGCAGCAGAGCTAGCCGGCCTGAACTATGACCTCCAAAATACCGTCTATGGGATGTATGTAAGTACCCAAATCCAAGGCTGATCTAAGACCATCTTGACTGCCTCCTCCCTGTACAGCCTGCCTCTCCAGGGAGGAGCTGAACCTTATTACGTTCTTCCCCATGTCTACATTTTCATAGTAGTATTTGTTCAGCCTTCGTCAACAAAGTCCTTTTACATGTGAAAATATGATGGAGACTGATCTCCGTTCAGATAGTCTGATCCCAGAGACAACCAAAACCCCGATGCTGCATATCCATACTCTTTTTGTCAAGGTCCTCCATCCACATCATTTCATTGCTTGCAGTACCAAGCTTAATTTCCTCATCTGTTTTTACATTTTTTTTTATTTTTCCCTGTTGTGTTTTTATTTTTTCTCGTTAGTCGTTACATTTATGCTGACCCCCTCCATTGCAACATGACATACCTGTTTCTAAGGTTATTGAAGGATGATTTAAAAGAGTATACATATGCAGCGCGTCTCGCAGGTGTCAACTATGGCATTGCATCAGCTATGAATGCAATTCTTGTAAGTAAGAGTAACATGGAAGCTTAGACTTCCAGTTAAGGCATGGCAAGGCATATTTATGTACAGAACGGTGTGGGGTTTTTATTTGGCTTTACCATGCACCTAGTATATTAGCAAAAGCCTTGTGCTTCTATTTATGCGTTATCTTTAAGGGCTTATTTTTCCTATCACCTAGAGGACCTCATTTATAAAAACTGAAGGAAAGAAGTGTCAGTTGCCCCAGAATGGCCAATCAGGTTCTTCCTTTGCTCCCAGTTTTTTTAAAATGAGTTCCAGGGTGCCCAGAATTTTGGTCTTGTGTGTTGCTTATACTCTTGAAAAATTCTGAGCGCTTTGCTTTACTAATTCACTGAGGCTGATGTTGGCCATGCTTACTGTATGATCTGTATGCT
This sequence comes from Nanorana parkeri, assembly GCF_000935625.1. Taxonomy (NCBI): domain Eukaryota; kingdom Metazoa; phylum Chordata; class Amphibia; order Anura; family Dicroglossidae; genus Nanorana; species Nanorana parkeri. The sequence continues at coordinate 397,942 of NW_017306621.1, read as the reverse complement.
TTCAATAGGATTTGACCATGATCTTGCAGTCTGTGAGATACTTTCACCTGGCTTCACTTCAGTGCATGGCGGTCTGCTACGTGGGATGGACACACATTTGGGGATACTCTAGTTTTGACAGATACATTCTAGAGATGAGAGGCAGTACTACAATGGGTCATTTAAGTGGATCAGTGGACAGGCTATGGACATAAAAGTATTTCCAAATTCTTCGCAAATGCATTTTAAAATAAGCCCTTCCTGACCTCTGTAGCTGCAGGCACTGAGGAGCATCCATCCTTAAAGTTCAAAGCAGAGGCACGGAAGTCATTCAAGTTATTGTCTGTCTGAGCAGCTATGCTCCCTCTTCCAGACCCCTTGCTCTATGTTTAAAGTAGAGGTTAGAAGACTAGACTGTTTCTGAATCCCTGCCGGGAGGTGGGAGCAGAGCTAGCTGAACTGGCGTAGACAATTACTTTTTTGTGCTTCTGCTGTGAACATCTGAGGATGAATTGGTTCACAGTGCCTGCAGCTACAGAGTTCAATGCAAGCTTGTTTTAAGTCTTTTTCCATTTGCATGAATATGTAAGGACTTGAATGTCCTTAGCATGGCCACAGGTTCATGTTTTAGCTCCTATTTTTGTTAAAGTTTAATGCGTAATAGAACATCATCTGACATGTAATTTATATCAAGTTGTAACAGCAGGGATGGATGTCCACCGTATTGGGATATTCTTATGGTCTCTGTGTATTAAGCAAGGTTACCTGGTGCAATGCATTTTATATTTTTGGGGGAGTTTGTAAAAGTCATCCATCCATCAAATGGATGTCCGTCTGGAATGGATAAACACTGGAGGGGTTGACTTCATGCTATCCTGTATGGTAAATAACGGGGACCTGTTAACATCCTATATAAACAAGGTGTTTAAGAACATGGGCATTCATGAAAGATCATTATATTGCTAGTGCATACTACTAAACACTGCAAGCTCCTTTTACTAACAAATGGAGGAGAGAAGTTATTGAATTGGATTTTGTATTTTTACTGATGCATTCCTGCTTATTAAGAATAGTGGTATGCAGTAAATCATAAGAGGCCAATATGGGGTTTTACTATATTATATATCTATATTATATTTAATTTTTTTTATCCCCCCCCCCCCAATTTCAAAGTGGGCAAAATTACGCAATGCTTTGAGTTACTGCAATTACTTTATTACTTTATTAAATAACGAGCTCTATCCCTTACCACTGTATGTCTAAAGCTTCCTCCTCAAACTATTTTGGGTTGGTGTGTAAAGAAATGTATGTATTATGACAACTTACCTGGTCTTTAACCTGATTTAATAGACTAATGATTGGTGTACTCTGGCTTTTGAGATGCATTCACCATACATTTGATGTGGATGAATAAAAGCAAAGCACTAATTGATCTTTAATTGACCTTAACTGAACTCGAAGGCCTGTGTACACTAGCCCTATAGCCTCCGTCGTTGCTGCATGTATGTTTTAAAGACCTGTCCCCGGTGGTGGGTGAAATATGCAGTGCTAATAGTGAGCCTGCTGACCATTTCCTGATTATAAATACAAAGTAAAAAGGTTTTTCTTCTCTCGCTTCAAACTGACAACTTCTCGTAGTTGTAAGCATGTCAGGATAAGCACTTCTATAGAAATATACTGGTTAGGCACTAGAGACCAGTTACAGTGATATACTGACAAAAAATGGCTTATTTTCCAGCTCTCTGTGAAAGGGTATAATGACAAACAGCACATCTTACTAAAGAAAATCATTGAAAAAATGACCACTTTTGAAATAGATGAAAGGCGATTTGAGATTATAAAGGAGGCGGTAAGTTTTTATTTCAGGCTTTGTCATTGTTTAAAATGTTATACATACACAGCCAAAATGTTTTCTGGGGGTGTTGTAGTATATAGTTATAGTGGGGAATGGCTTCATCCCTTTTATTTTAGGTTTCTTGCTATCTGTGTCCCTCATGGAGTTTGGGACTTCCCGTTCCTCTTCCACCAGGACAGGTTGAGGTTTCCTTCCGGTGTTGGGAAACCTTCCCAGTGGGGACACAAGGCAGTAAAATATTGCAGATTTTTAACCCTTGCTCGTTCTAATTCAAAGTAAGTGGTGACGTTCTGCATTAAGACATCATGGCGTTTGAATCTGCCACGATCCACCCACAGCTCAAAAATCGGTTAGGTGCGTGGACCATTAATGTACACCTGTAGTTTTGAAGGTAATATTCTGAAAAGCAGATGGATAGGGAAAGGAGGTTTTTCAATTTTTGTGAAGGTTTTAAGAGATCTTACAAGAGTTGTGTTCTGCCCCACAACATTAAAGCAGCTCTGTATTTTTGTGGGACATTTCCTGCAAAGCAAGCACCTCACCTGTCTTTCTCCTCACCCCTCCAAATGTGTCTGCATTGAAGATGACGTTGCTGAAAGATATTCGGCATACTTGGGTGTCAGATGCGTGGTTCCCTGCTTGCACACTGCTGTTGCTTCCATTGGCCCACAGTGCATGGAACCAGAGAACATAGCATGTGACACTGGCATCCAACACTCCTAAAGCGTCAAATACCAAAAAGCTTTCTGGAAGATTATCTCCAGTGCAGAGGAGTTGGGTGGTGCATACAGCAGATCAGGGGAGTATTTCTTGCTTTGCAGGCAATGCCCTTGTTACATTTTTAAAAGCTTACTTTTTTGTTTCTTCTACTGCAAGGAGGTTAAATTGTGAAATAGTTTGGTTATTGTGAATTTCAGAAGTGCTTAATACCCTTTTGTGGCTGTCACAAGAAAAACTTTTCAACAGGCTATCCTAGTAGAGCTGGCAAAACGGCAAGGACACTGGATTAGAGTTCATCCTAACATCACACTTCCAAGCTCTATTAGAATGAGATCTAATTGAAACTGCGGTATTAACTCATCTGATGAGCGCAATATGTTGGGACAGATTGTGTAAAATGTTCAAGTTTTAATATTCTGATATGGAGTTGGCTCTTGTTTTGCAGTACATGCGGTCTCTAAACAACTTCCGGGCAGAGCAACCCCATCAGCATGCCATGTATTACCTGAGAGTGCTAATGACTGAAGTGGCCTGGACCAAAGATGAGCTCAGGGATGCTCTAGAGGGTATGTTCTGGAGACACAAGTCTGAAATCTCCTTGTTCAGTAGATGGGAAGGAGATGTACAAGCTTATGTGCAGAGTACAGTAAACCATCACACTGGATTGCAAATAGAAATGGAATGTGTTTCCTTGTTGGCAATTAAAAACTGCTCTCCTCTCACGACTATAAACAGTGACACCCCACACCATTCCACCTAGTACCTAAAGTGTGTGTAGTCCTTGAAGTACCGTTGAGGGTGTGGGTACCTTTTTGTTGAGAACCCATGATATGACATATATGCTCCACTCTAGTCAAACGCAGTATATTTGCATGTAAATGCACTCTCGGGCCACAGCACTGCTTAATTGCTCCAATTTTGAACTTGACTTTATTGTGCTACACCAAGATTAATCTCAAACCAAGTTGAGGTTCTCTTCATTCAAATTTATGCCTGAGAAGAATGTTGGCCAAATGTTTCCTGCTTCTAAGCACAGCGTTTCCTCTTTAGCCACTGCCTCTTTACCTAGACACACTGAAGCAAACTGAGGTTACCCGGAATACTATGACAATAGTTTGCACCCCGTCCCTAATTCCTATGACAATCTGGCTGCAGTGGAGTACCTTTTAAAATTTTGTGGGATTTTAAATTATCACAGAAATGTTTCCAAATGTCATTGGCTCTTTATTACAGAAGTGCCAGTGTCCGTATATTTATTTTTTATTTTTTCCAGATCGCATGGGAAAGGGTTGGAGCGTCTACCATATTGATTTATTGCAGCCATTGTCCATCTGTTTGGGAACTTTACCTTCACTTCTGTTGTGCTAACAGTATTGTCACTGGGAGAGAAAGTTTAAGGTTAATGGGTCAACAGGATCAAGACATCAATGTAATGCAGACAGAAGGTTTAGCCCCCTCCTTCGATCCCTTATGGGAAGTGTCTTGCCTGTGTCTTAACTGGTTATTGGATACAGAAGTTTGAAGGGTAAATCTCAGCAGTGTGGTCACAAAACACATTACTAACCTGAACAAGGCTCTAACTTTTATCCACAGAATCCAAAACCATTGTTTCTGGAGTTCTGTAGATACTGCAGTCAGATTTCGGATGCACCCACAAATGGGAAGAAAAGCTTTGCTGTACCTTGCTGCTTTCCCCTGCTAATAAAGTCTTTTGCTTCTTTCAGTTGTTGGCCATGCTACCAGTAAGACATTCAGGGTGTAGTCATTGATAAATGGTGTTCTGCTCTATTTGCAGATTTGTATTGGACTTGTAGGTATTGTTGTCTTGCATACAAACATGACCACAGTTTAGTCCTCCTACTC
>NW_017306621.1:359732-393159 GCF_000935625.1 Nanorana parkeri | reverse complement strand
CCTTCACAACATTTCTGTTGGCTTGTTTCAGTGCTGGGGGTGGGCAGTGATGGTAGCCGCTGTTCTAATAGAGCATTTTCTAGTTCTATAATACTTCATTTGCCTTCCCAGCAGCCCTATAAATCATATTCTGTGCTCTGCAGAGAGCCTGGCTTTATCTCTGAACAGCACCTGAACAAGCGCAGCTATTAGCTGTGGAGCGTGAAGACGTGTTGGAAGATTGCAAAGCACAAGTGTGGAAACTGGGTCACACAGCCAGTGGATTAGAAGCATACACTGTGCTCATGTCATTTAATGCAGAATAGAAACATTCTGCTCCACTGTTATCAGCGCTATATGCTCTAGCACTGGAACCGTATTTCAGAGCTGCTGCATAGTCTTTCCTTCTAAAATCTTACTATTTCTTTGAAGCCAAAAATGTCAATGTATTTACTTGTTGCTGCTCTAGTTAGTTTAGAAACATGGCGTTACTTGGCTATTTCGAAAATGCCAAAACTTTGTAGTGTATACTTTGCTTGGTCAGTGAAGTGTCTCCAGCCAGTTTTCTTAGTTTGGGATTGAGTGGAGAAAGGTTAGAACTTTTTATATAAATTGCTTTGTGTCCCCGTTGGAGGGCTGTTCTGTCTCCATGATGACCATCTGCAGCACAGGTAGCAAGGTGGTCCTCGATACTGGAATGCACAGCAATAGAAAACCTGACACACTGGAACCATTTTTCAGTCTAGATTAAACTGAAGGAAACGGCTTTGGCTAAAGCACGACTTTTAATAAGATTTTATTTTTTTTCTGCAACTTCATGTCCATCTATTTAAATCCCCCATCATGATCATTTAATTCACACACAATTCTGCAGTGGCAAGCTGCCATTAAACTTGGCAGTCACACAAAATACCAGACAGGTGTGAATGTCATCAAGAAAAGCTGCCTATTGTAGGACATGGGGTAATATATTTTATTCATTATAGGTATTTACAGAGTAGTTTACATATTGTATGTTCATATCTGTCCCTGTCCTCCTAGGAGCTTACATTTTAAGGTCCCTACATAGCATGCACATACTAGGGCCAATTTAGACAGCAGCCAATTAACCTTCCAGCATGTCTATGGTGTGTGGGAGACAACCGACGCAAGCACAGGGAGAACATGCAAACTGTATGCTAAAAAGCAGGAGTGCTGCCCACCTATTAATACTTCTATATTTAACTATTCTTCCAATTGGGAATGTGACATTCTGTAACTGTTTCCAAAAGTTACCTTCAATTTGGTGCATTTATTTTTTTACAATAACTTCCTGTCACTTAATTAAATGTAAAGGACATTGCAATCAGAATCTTCTCATGCTGAAACAGAAGACCTTGTGAAATGTTAAAATTCACTTCAACAGCAGCAGCGAATAGAATAGGGAGTAACAAATTCTGAGATGTGAGAACAGTTTCTTTAACCCAGGTTGTAGAAACATTGGGCTAGACTGATTAGCCTGTCTGAGCATAATATGGTCTGTTGGCTAACCATTCACTACAGTTTTAGGCATTTTCATCCAGATTTGGGGACACAAAAACAAACTGACAAAGGTTACCTTCCACAATCAGTAGTTTTCATGAATGAAAGCTCATTAAGAGTCTGCATTAATGGCAGCTTTCACGTTTTGGTATACTTATTTTGACAAATGTAAACCTATCTGTGCATAAGAGCAAACTCACCCCATTCCAAAACCAGCTCCCATTAAAATGACTACAAATCCCCTATTAATCTTCACTAATTGCCCTTGACAATTAGTCAATATTGGCAATCAATCTTGAACAGGAGCTGTAAATCTTTGAACCATGGATGACACTATGCTAGACGTTGCTATGTTCATATTGACTTGCGTTGTTTAGCCTAGAATTACTCCAGACAGCAGCATCACTTCCATTCAGATTGTCCCAGCCATGTATCAAAAGAATTGTGCAATTGTAAATAACAGCTTTCCCTGTCTCTTCCAGATGTTACGCTGCCCCGGCTTAAGGCCTTCATTCCTCAGCTTCTTTCCCGGCTGCATGTTGAAGCTCTTCTCCATGGGAATATCCAGAAAAAGGTTAGTTATGTGCTCTGTATAGGCTTGTGCTCAGTGCACAAGTCCTTATGGAACCTGTGGAGGTAATGTCTCAAAAGTAAGTTTTTGAAAGAAGAGAAAAGCAACAAAGCGCCACCTCCTTGTGTGAAATCCTTTTTTAAATTTGAATAATAAAAACGGTTATAAATACTCACAATTATAAAATTTCAGTCATGCTTGTCAATAAGAGACCACAAGATCAGTGTCTAAGGAATGTTCCGCTCCGACTGCGTATAAAAAGCTGCCTCCGGTCACATCACCATGCCACCAGCTGGTTTTAGGCTGGATTTACGCGTTTCGGGGACATACCCCCTTCCTCAGAATCGGGTGATGCTGAGGCAGCTTTGTATACGCAGTTGGAGCGGAACATTCTTGTGGTCTCTTTATTGACAAGCGTGACTGAAATTTTATAATTGTGAGTATTTATAACCGTTTTTATTATTCAAATAAAAAAAGATTTCACACAAGGAGGTGGCGTTTTGTTGCTTTTGTCTTCTATATATCTGATGATGAGAACCCCAGAGTCTCTGACGAGCAGCCTCTCCAAAAGCTGTGGATATTTACAAGAAAGACTACTCCTGGAGTATTGTGTGATGGTAATCATTAGCGCCAAGAGTTAAATCAAGTTTTTTAAAGTTTTCTTTAATAGCGACTCGCCTTTCTAACATGCCGAAAATGAGAAAAATCAAGTAGAGGAGCTCCAGGATTTTAAAAAATACAATTACTGGGGCTCCCCCTACACTGCAAAGGTTAACATTTTGATCTAGGTTTTGGCAAAATACTTGTTGATCCTGCCAACAATTCAAAGCTGTCCTGTTCACTCTGCAGTCTTATCCCAAACAATGATAAAGGCCCTGCTTAGTCCTTTGTTGGCAACAGAACCACTCGCACGTTGTCATCAAGGAGAGGGCCAGTGTTCTGTAGTTCTAATGCACTTCCTGTCCTATTGTGACAAGGCTGCTACTTCATACAGCACATGGAGTGCCTTCACATTAGGACAGGAAGTGTCGATGACAGGATTACCAGGTGAAAAAAAGGGGGACTATACTCCCCTCTCCAAAGATGAGATACCCGACAGCTTTGTCTGTGTCCCTAGGGCACACTGCTGTTTCTAGTAAATCTTTACTGACTAACTGAAGCGGCACATATGGGTTTACCATCTTCCTTACCATGAAACGAGGGAAGGGTTGACCAAATTGCACAGCGATTTTCCAACCCACTCCAAGTTTAAAAATCTCTTGAGTGATGAGCAGCGCTTCTTATCCGTGACACCAATAAAGTGATCATCCTCTGTCAAACATTGCTTTGGGATTAAGTCCTCAATAGCCAGCCTTAGACCTGTGCATGTAGAGAACTGATCATGTTAACACTACTCTAGGTGAAGTTAATTTTCTAGCATGTATGTATGTATGTATGTATGTATGATCCTGTTTCCCCGAAAATAAGACCTAGCACTATTTTTGGGAATTGCTAAAATATAAGACCTACCCCGAAAATAAGACCTAGTTGTGACCACTCCCAGGGCCGGTGCGAACAGTCACACAAGGGGGAATGCTTCCTCTACAGCGCCGCCTCCTGTCACAGGCGGAGTGATACCAAATGCTCTCTGCCTGTGAGGAATCTATAGTGAGAGTGCGCTTCGCTCATCCTGGCCAGCGATTGGTTCCAAAATTGCTCTTGGAAACGTACGGCACCCCTGATTGCCCTGATCACCCTATTCTTAGACATTTTGGATTATTTCATTTGGATTTGCATTAACTTTGGATTGTTGTACATTAAAAAAAATAAAATAAGACCTACCCCCGAAAATAAGACCTAGTGTGGTTATATATATATATTTATATTTTTTTTTCCGCAGGCGGCGCTGTCAATTATGCAAATGGTGGAAGACCCACTGATTGAGCATGCTCACACGAAACCTCTTCTTCCAAGCCAGCTGGTCAGATATAGAGAAGTGCAGCTCCCTGATAGTAAGACTCCTATCTGCTTGACATCTGTAGCCTGTTGTCTGCTGCTGCAGTATCTGTGACACATGGGTTTCCTATCATTTACAGAGGGATGGTTCGTATATCAACAGCGGAATGAAGTGCACAACAATTGCGGCATTGAGATCTATTACCAGACCAACATGCAGAGCACGTCCGAGAACATGTTTCTGGAGCTGTTCTGTCAGATTATTGCAGAGCCCTTCTTCAACACGCTGCGCACAAAGGAGCAGCTAGGTGAGGAGTATGTAGTGAAGGGCTGGAATGTGAGCAAATGTATGCTAAGCCACACATATACTGGGAAAATGACAGTCTCATTCAGTGTCCAAAACACTCAGCTTTGCAGATTTCCCAAGAACTGCTTCATTGACCAACTATATAGCTGTCCAATAGGCCAGTCCAGTACCAACACAGACAGTTATCCTTAGATGTCAGGAGGCTGAATCACCTATAGCTTTTTATATCTCCAGGCAAATTTGATGGTGACATCTGCACTTTCCTATTACCACCCACCTGCACTAGCAACAACCATGAGGTTCCATTCCCCCTGTAGGATTTTTCACTTTGCTATTTCAGTTGCACCATCTACCTCTTTAGGTTATGAAATCCACCCAACTATCCCCTAATGCATGTTGTCTAACTGTTTTGTAATGTATCTAGACTGTAAAAATTTGCCTACTTAAGTTGATCAATAACTGCAATTGTGACCTTTTTTATAGACTGAACTTTATATTCTGTACTTTTTTGAAGGTTACATTGTGTTCAGTGGCCCTCGCAGGGCAAATGGTATTCAAGGCCTTAGATTTATCATACAGTCTGAGAAGCCGCCTCACTACTTGGAAAGCCGAGTGGAGGCCTTCCTGAAGACGATGGAGAAATCTCTGGAGGAGATGTCTGATGAGGCCTTCCAAAAACATGTCCAGGCTCTGGCTTTGCGACGTTTGGACAAGCCAAAGAAACTCTCGGCTGAGTGCGCAAAGTACTGGGGGGAGATAATTTCTCAGCAGTATCACTTTGACAGAGGTGAGGCAACACTGCAGGGGTGAATCTGCATCATGTATGGTGGGCATAATGCTAGAGAATCACATAATCCTTACACCATTCATATCCAGAGCGTCGGCCATCTTGGGAAGAATGCTGCTGTGAGAACAGTGGGCTACTGTGACCACTAGCACTCCAAGTTGTGTCCTAATGTTACTTGACCAAGTAGATGCATTTCAGTGTGCTGGTAATGTCCCAGATCCTCAACACTTAATATAACCCTGAATTGAGTCAAACTCCGGGGGAAAAGGACACAAAACACTAGGTGTGTAAATTTCTCATTCGAAAGCTGTAGGTTGTTTGTGGAGGGCCAATGAAAAGCATAAATGCTGACTCCTACAAATAATGCTCAGCCTCCAGGCGCTGCAGGGACTGGGGATGCATCTTGAGCAGTGAAGTGCTCCAATCGCATCCCCGCCCCTGCTAGCTACTTGCCCATTCACAAAATGCCTTGTATTTTTCTCAGACTAGACATTCTGTGATTGGGGTTGGAAAGGAGGGGACAGGGATGGGACAATTTTTCCTTCTCCAATCACAATCTTAAACACAAATTAACACTTCAGCACCAAATAAGGCATGTATGTACTTCTGAAGTGTCTGCTGTGGAACCATTCAGTTCGGTGTTGAGGGATAACATTGCCAAAAGCAACTGACCTGTCCCACTGGGCATTTTAGAATACAATGTTTTGGGAACTATTGAGAGCCACAAACATCACCAGGCAGAAATGCGGGTACTGTTGAGAGCCCCAAATGTTGCCAGGCAGAAGAAAAGTGTGGGGGGTGGTATTATGAATTTTGAAAAATCATTATTTTTGATCTAAAGGCATTTGATATCACTGCTGCTTTATGTATTGTTGGGACATTCTTCCTTCTGTAGAAAAATAAACTAGCGCTTTTATATTCCAAAGATCTAATTGATGCTTTGTATCCTACACTCGCCCTGTGCAAAGCTGTTTCTATTTCTGATTGTGTTTCTTTGTAGACAATGTTGAAGTGGCATATCTGAAAACCCTGACCAAGGATGACATCATGAACTTTTACAAGGTATTGTGAGTTCTTCTTGTGCCTGGTGTATTGATTCCACTGGAAAAAATATCTCTGTGGTCTCATCACTTATTCAGCAGAGCAGTCCGGAACGGGCTGTGTTGTGCAGATCTTTTCCCAGCTGATGAACGTGCAATAGATGGGTCTTGTTAAATATTCCATCCAACGTACTCAGTGGTTGCAGCTGTTTCAAGGGTGATACTTGTGAAGATGCAACAAATCAATATTACGTAAGCTTATGAGCAACTGGGGATCATACAGGGCAAAAAAGGTCCCAAATATAGTAGTTATACCTTTTTTAGCCCCTCAATTATTTGTGCTTTTCCCCATTCACCCTTTAGCTTTCTGTTCTATTCAGAATGCCTTAGGGCCCATGCACATTTTTGCGGTGCCTTTTAACACTCATGGAAGCCCTCAGGCCCATTGAAAATTATGAACCAGTTACCGCTCTTCTGCCACATCTTTTAGGCTGTCTAACTCCAGTGCAGGGTTAGGGTTCCTCTTCTCCCACACACAAAGTAATAATTGCACAATCCTGCACACCGCACAAGTCCTCTTTAAACTTTGTTATCAAACATACAACTGCAACATGCAGCTCCATAAAACCAGGACAGTAACACAAACACATTTCAGCCGGAAAGGCTTTAATTATAGCTTACTGCCTAGTAAACTTTGATTTACCAAGTTCATTAAGCCCCCACCGGAGTATTAACAACACATCCATATATGTTCTAATATAAACCACATATATTAAAACAGTTACACCAACTTCTGATTAGATAATGTCGGGACAGTCCACATAAAATAACTTTATCATGTTACATGGTTTAATAAGCATGGACTGTCCTCTTGACAATATTCCAATAGCATATACTGATGTACCTTACGTAACAAACATCTACGAAAGTTAAAACCACAGTACTTGAAGTAGTTATATAGGACTTTGAAATATAATATTTATTATCATACAGGATTTATATGGCGCCAAACTTTGTGCAGCGCTTTACAATATAAGGAAGACATTAGCATTTCAATTCAAGAAAATTGAACACAAAAACTGTAAAGTCTCTAACTCAGTGGTCTGCAACACACACTGTCTGCTTTTCCTGTATATATTGTATTGTGGAGCTGGAATATATGATGATCATCAGATTATAGGAGAGCTTGCACCCTGGTTTCATTATTTTGTCATGGTCAGTGAAGTCGTGTGTCATGTCAGATGCATGGATACCTGTGTGCAGCTTATGGCCAGAGAAAATGAAACACTTGCATCATAAGACTAGCAGGTTAGGATGTCTGAATCTGGATTTTCCATCAATGCCAAGATGAAATCAGCGGCACAACATAGGAAGATTGTGCACTTTACCTAAGCAAAACGCCAATCTTGTTTTTATTGCCATGTGTGACTGGGCGATGTAGGCTATGCTGTTACAATGTCATTTGCTTTCAGTGAGCCCACTTACTGTACCACTCTTCAGATAATTGCACTTTCATATTCATATTTCTGCTAGTAAAGCACTGGCTTGTGTATCATGATCATTTCCTTGTCGACGTAATATTTCTGGACAGGTCACTGACAGCCAAGAGATGCGTCACGTTTTGAGAGCTTAGTAATGGGAGTTCTATATTTACGCTCTATTCTTTGTCCTTTTTAAAATGCTGGTTAGCAGCATTCTGGAACCGCTGTGAGATTTGTTTCCTGGCAACCTGATTTGCATTGGACTCGTGCTGGGGAATTAATTTTGTGACTAATCTTTAGCTACCAGCAAAATAAGTTCTTTGTCGCCGCCATACAAAAAAAGTTCAAGGTCACAGAGTTGGGGGGGGGGTAAAACTTTTACGTTGCTTTAGTACTACTGGGGCAATACTTTGGTAATGAGATAACGTTTAGGTTGTGCTGGTAATGCATGCTTTAATTACGCTGAAGTCATAGACTTTGGCAATCCTTTATTATAAGCAGAGTCTGATTAGAGGTCTTTTGCAGGGCTTGCTGGCACTGGAAGCTCCAAGAAGACATAAAGTTTCTGTACATGTGCTCGCCAGAGAGATGGATTCATGTAAGTGCCTCTTTCTAGACTGTTGTACGCTGCTTCATGATTAAACTATGCTTGTGGCAAGGTGGAGGTTGGCTTTATGTGGGCAAATGTGACTGATGGGTAGGAAGAGATTTGCTTATCTTGTGAGTTACTCTTTGATCATCCAGAACTAACCATAAACTTGCTCGCCTCACTCAGCAGTACAGTGCTACACATACATGGCAATGGGTCTGTACTGGTCACCAGCCAATCCATTAGCGTCTGTGTTAAACGCACAGTAACTTGCGAGCTGCAAAATCTGCATGCAAGCCCATACCTGTGCCATCTTTAAAGGGACCCTATCAAATCGCATAAAGAAAAAAAAAATTAAGATGAATTTCCCTGCAAAAGAAAAGCTATTATACTCCTCTCCGGGGGCCTGTGTGTTTGGTCCCTTCTCTCCATTCCAGTAGGTTCAGTCTTTGTTACTCTTTAGTCAACACTTCTGAGATTGCCGAATGCCTGTATCCTCCTTTGTGCACTGTGCCTCCATCCGATGACATTTACATCATTACAGGATTCAGTGAATAGAACCACATATGACCCTCTCAGAAGTGTTGAATACTGAAGACTCTGAGGCTGCAGCTCTGGAATGAAGTGATGGTAGAAGGCTTAAGCCATAATGGAGTATGATGGCTCTTATGTTGCAGAGAACTTTATCTGCATTTGTTTTTTAGCTGATGGGGTTTCTATAACAGGGATGGGTTTGATTTTAAATATGGGAGTTGCCACTGCTGGACTTGATACCAGGGCTGTGGTAGAGATCCTTGCTTCATTGCTTAGTGAGACACTAACTGCAAGCAAGTCCATGTCCCTTAACCTGATCTGCACATGCTTTTTTCATGTGTGTCCCACTAAGTAGTAAAGGAAGAGGACCGGCCCGCAGCACACGTCTACGAAAACAATTTAGCAAAGGGTTCTTTCACCTTGTGTTTGCTTTCCAGCCATAGTAGAGATTTGAGTCTTGTGTGGGCTCTGTATCACATGCTGGTTTGGCTTATTTTTCCACTTCTAGCATTCCCTGAAACAAACACATTCTGGGGAAATGTGGGGAATTTCTTGGGTCGTTTTTCTGGGGGCCAATGGGTGGTGGGTTTTTTTCACAGTACTTTTATAACTATCAATGTATCAACATGCTAACTTGCTTTTATTTCATTATGCCCAGGCCCTGTTGTTGGGGAGTTTCCAAGTCAAAATGATGTCAACCTTGCAACTGCACCAGCCCTTCCTCAGGTAATACACAGGACTGCCTTAAAGCCCAATTGCACTTTTCTTCAAAATAGCCCCAGCAAAACTTCTACGTCCCCCTTAAGGCTGCAGCTGAACCCACTAATCTGTTGCAGCCTTTGGACAGGATAAGAGTTGTATGCTGGGGCTGAGTGACCTTTTAAAATGGGAAATTAAGACATTCAACACCGTTTTTATGCAGCCTGATGTTTCTTGAAGTTCTTGTGCATTGTTTTAAAGTAGCCCATGTGGTTTGAGTGGACAAGAAAAGTATGTATAGTGTTTTGTTTTTTGCAGCACACTATAACACACAGTAGTTTATCATGTGATATGCTGCAACACACATGCATCAAAGCTGGGTTGCCTTAGTGCGTTAGGGGCCATTCTAAATGGCACTGCAATGTACCACATCATAAAAGTGGATTTGGTGTTTAGGCTCTGGTCCAAAGATCTCCAATGCATAATAGTCTATTGTATATCCTTTTGGGAAATTTCCCCACTGTGGTTGAGGCTTTGGGGCTTCTCTTCTCTACCATTCATACTTGCCCCCTTAGTAACATGCCAAACTGTGTGCCTGGAAGGTCTTTTACCTAATGCTATAAATATTTTCCCTATTATGGAAGCCTTCTGGAATGACATTACAAATATAATTCTAGACAAAGTGGGATTCATAGCACACCCCTCTCCTCATATCCAGAGTATGTTTATGCCAATGTTGAACACCCACTGCATTCTGATGAGATGACTGGCAAGGTACCTTTGAAAGCAATTCTCAGAGCAAAGCTCAATAAATATTCTATGCAGGTTATCTGCTTGTGTGAACAGAAATTAACATGGTTGACGGGATTGGAAAATTGGTTTTATATGCTGTGTACAAGACTCTCTCATAACAAATATGCAATTCTTTGTTTGCATTCAGCCTGAAGTCATCAGCAACATGCCAGAATTCAAGAGGAGTCTACCTCTGTTCCCTCTCGTTAAGCCACATGTCAACCTAATGGCTGCAAAATTATGATCCTCGAAAGAACAGCAAGATTCTAAAACCGACTGACGCATCTGTTCCCCAGTGGGGTTAGAAAATGAGTGAAAATTGTGATGAATATAGTAGGATTTTGTGAACAGACCTTCAATAGAAACAAATACAAATTCTAGCGATGATCTCTTATAACTTAAATTTTTCATTGTGGCATGTCTAAAACCAGCCGGAATCTGAATTGCATCTGTCCTATTAAGAAACGTAGCAATTTTTTTGTTTTTGTTTTTTGGTGTGCATATGTAAACTATTGACATGCAGTGGCTAGGGAAGGAGTCTTCTAATTAGGGCATATCAGGGGTAACTTTTATCTGATGTCCCCCTCTGATGAAATGAATTAAAGCTTAGTAATGATATATGGATTTGTTCCTGATGTAGCAGTTTCATTGGGTTGTGATTTAAAGGCCAAGTTCCAATTTCTCTACTTGCTGGGTAATCTGGTGTAGATTCGGCGACCTGATGAGGGCTGGTTGAAGCAAGGCTCAGATGGGAACTCTGGAGTAGCCAAGAGCTATAAGAAGCCAGAGGGTTAATGAGCTTGGCATCTATCGAAATTCCGCTTGTCATATTGGGGAGGACTTAACCTTGAAATTGCCATGGAAGACAGATTTTGGTACTCCAGCACTACCGAGTTTTCCTTTGCATAATGACACTGTAGGGGTTGAAAAGGAGACTGGCCACCTGCAGACGTTTTGTATTGCTTCACATTATCCTGTGGGTGGGTGGTTTAACACCAAGGCTTAAGGGACAATAATAGATTATAAATATCATGTAGACTAAAGGTGCTTCTGGCTCGTCCCACCATAGGCAGAGTTATACAGGAAATATCATAGCTGGAATGTTAAAACTGCCACCATTTTGTTTTTCGCTTGTCTGGTCTGTAGCTGTTTTATGACCTACTGGGGTATCCCCTGTGTCATGTACAAAACTAGATACTGGTATACACATCAGCTGGTATACTATAAGGTGCCATTGTTTAAACTATATTTGGACAGCCTATTCATAATCTGATTGGTTGCATGGTTAGCTTTGCTCCAGCTTTCAGACATCAGTCTGTGACCCTACTGTTTGTTCAGCAGCCACAAATCATTGCAGGCATGCTGGGACTTTAACAACTGGTGTGCTGCAGCCTGGCCTATCTGGGCATTTATATAAACCAACTTTAATAGGACATTGTGAAGTCCATTCCATACATTCTCATCGACCATTACCAATCGTCATTATACCAAATAAAATATAGAATATGGAAACTGATAAAAGTACACACCAAGTGACTAACCTAAAGGGATAGTTCATTCAAAAGCAATTTTATTTTTTATTATTGGTAGATAATGTTGGGCTAAGTCACTTCTAAGTCTTCTTAACTCTCCTTGTGCCCACCAGAGTTTCCAGTTGTCCTCCCACCTCTCCATCAAGTCTTACACTTAAGCTGCACCAGACAGAATCCCTTGGCCATATACATTTAAAATAGGACTTGTATAGAGAGAATGGGCCATAGTTATCAGTGGGCTTTCACTTTTTTGGGAGGGGGGAGAGGGGGATATAGCAGTTGTAATTATAACCAGAAATGAATCAATTTTGGCTCTGCTGCGCTAGCTTTTAAATCAATATAAAGATCAAATTGCAATTTTATCATACAACCAATGAAATGCTGAAACTATATACAAAGCTGACTTTTATTTATTTTTTTCCATATTTTTAAATCTGGAATACTTTGCATCTGTTGTCTCAGGTTTCCTCTGGTTTGCTGCCCATTTAGACTTTATAAATAAAGCTGTTTTATTTAAATTAGAATACCTGTTTCTTTGTCTTTGCCCAGAACTCTTTTCATTCTTATGTAATACGGGTAGTGGTATAACGGCAAATTACCTTATTTGGCTTATACCCGACTGGTTTATATGGAGTATTGGATGATTTTGTTGCCATGACAAAAGGAAGACTCCTGTTTGATTGGGATCCCCTACCTCTTGCAGCCCCGTAACAAACGGGACCCATATTCTTTTGTTTTAATGGACAAGGTCTAGTTTACCTAAACTAATGCCAATGGTTCAGCCCTCAAAGAATGGTACAGTTCATGAATCACGGTTGCAAGATCATTCATAGATCAGATCAATGTACGTTCAAATTATTCGGGAGCGTAAGACTTGTTCATTCACTTTTTGGTGCATGAGGATGTCCCTCTCTTGTAGGGCCTAAGATGACCGATCTTCTGTTTGCCTGGGATCCCCCTTTTGCACACTTTATTGGCCAATATACTTTCAATGACATTTCAATCAATGCATTTTATAAACATCTACTGTGCCATACCCAAAATCAGTATTTCAGTTTGGTAAGCGCTGATGGATTCCATAACCTGCTGGATTCCATAACCTGCTGGATTCTTGTCTCTCCAAAGACTCCAGTGGGGTGAGGTTTCCTTGTCTGTACGCTCCAGCAAAGCTAAACATTGGGGGAGTGTAGCACGGCCATTTGACTGTGCGGTGACTGCAAAAGATGGGAGGAGCAGCTCTTATCTTTGCTAAAGGATTGACATGGGATTGGCCATTCTTGTACATCTTTGTCCATTGTTTCTAAGCGTAATTTAATATCCCAGCTGCATGGATTGCCAAGCTACTTCCAGCCTGAAAATTGACCACTTTACTGCTGTTTGAGGATGTTCCATCATACCCATGTCGCACCTCCATTTTGTGTTTTCCATGACATTGCAGTCCAGGCATCCCAGTTAGATTGGTTTAAATTGGGGGAATTGCCACACGCCTCGGCTGACCTTCAGATTTGATCTAATACCTCTATTACAGTGGGATAACGTTACAGCTAAGTCATCCATCTGGGATATTCCGCTTTTGAGCTTGTTTATTGCGATGTCTGAAATAAGACTAGTAGCCAATCCAGAGTTTTTTATTTTCAAACCTGCACATAAAAAGGACCATTCAAATCTGATGGTTTCACTATCCACCATGGGCCGCTACCATCAAATGACAAAGCAGTGATGTCCTACGAGCCAAATGAGAAATCAGCCCTCGCTATTCTGTGCAGCTGCTGAAAGTTGGTTTCTAAATGGCTGTCAGGAGTTACTACATATGGCCTCTTGTTCTGAGTCGTGATGTTGGCTCAGCTGCTTTACTTTTGAAGGCATGTCATTAATTCTGTATTTAATACTAGGGACTAAAACGATCTATATGACAACTTCTATGAAAGGATCCTTAATAGATGCTGGTGCTGCCGTATTTGTTTAAAACACATGAAAGACGGGTACATTTTGACGACTTTGACATTTTACAAGTTGATAAGAACGTGAGCTCCTATGCAAATACAAGTGTTCACTAAATGACTGAGGAAATGTTCTTTGGGAACAGTTGAGTGTGTAACAAGGTCTTCAGGTCTTTTATTTTTTGGGTGTTTTTTTTTTCCCAGTATTAAAGCGGACCTTTTACTTTCAAAAATCAAGTTCTACCAATGCTACATGAGTTAAAGAAATATTAAAACTTACATTTAAAAAAATAATATTTGCTATAAGGAGACCCACCTTTGCCTGAGGCTGTTGTTTTTCTTTAAAAGTTTTAAATTTCTTGTTTTCAAGTGGGTCCCCGCAGTGCTCTTCCCCCGCCCCTCGCACAGGTGCCTCCATCGGCTAATGGAGGCACCAGTGCCCGCAGTGGATGTGTAAGTCCATACACACACACCCCTGTGGCAGGCCACACCCCTTCACCCAGGACCAGGAGTACAGGGATCGGAGGATGACTTTGGGACTGGCTGGGGGGGGGACGGGGGGACTGGGGGAGAAAAAGGTTCTGGGTGGTTTTTGCATTAAGGTAAAAACTGCCCAGACCTTAATACTACTTTATGGTAAATTGGTAAATGCAGGCTGACATATGACTGCTGCTCTTGGATTGGTCATATGGTTCAGCTGAGGCACCAAAAGTGACCTGTAATGGCAGCAGGAGAACTGCTGTCCACCTGTTGCTGATCTCTGGTCCACGATCTCTGGTCCACGATCTCTGTCTATGGCCATCTTTACTTTGTAGACATAATAGCCTTTTCTTTTTGTGTTTCTGGTATCTCCTGGGAGTTTTGGTGAGTTCTTAAGTCAGCACATCTGCAGTACAGGTCTAGAAAAGTGCCACTCTTCAGCTTTGCTTTCAATTGCATTTTAAGGAGAATGAAACAAAGAAATGGGAACACCCAAAGGTGGTGGGAATTAGAAAATCTGGGCCATTTGGAGTACCCAGGAAACCCTTAATGGGTTGCATTACTAACAAATATAAGGACCAGTTTGGCCTTCATCTTGCCCACAGTAAATTTTTGATTGAATATGTTTTTGGCACGCTGGAAGATTAGTCAACCAATACCGGAATTAATTTCTAACCTTCTGAATGTACATAATGAAATGGTATTGTATGAGAATGTTGCTCCTGTTAACTGAATAATGGTATATGGCCAGTTTCCCAGTTATAACTGGAGGACGAGGAGGTCACAAAGATATAAAGCCTTACCTTGGATAAATGTTCTATATCCCTTGTACATGAAGTCATAGCAATCTAGACTTAGAAAGGGGAATGCATGAATGATCTGGCCTGATTTCCAGTCTGTGGTTAGTGTATGCTAAGAAATGTACAGTACACGTGTAGTCTTTGATGTCTCCTTATACAGTTGGAACAACTTGTTGTTTATATGCAATTTTTTTGTTTTCTATTTTTTGGAACAGAGAGGCCGGGCATCTCTATGGATTCCATAGGTGAACCCCACTGCTGCAGATTCTAACCAATAACATACTACCTATCGCATGTTACTGTAATCGCATACACTGTGCTTAGTCTGAATGTCAAGGAATGCTGCCAGGTGCAAATATAGGAGCTGCCATTGGTGCACATTCTAGGCTGTTCTTATTTGTGAATCACTGGCCCAGAAGTTTTGCATATCCCGTGTCCTGAAAATTTTCCTGCATGCTGGTTCCCGATCTTGTGAAATGTGGATGAGAATGACACCCCCTAAGCAATAGAAATGGCTGCTTCCTTATTATTCTCCTGACAGGTTCCTTTTTAAAGTGAATCTGTCATTTTGTTAAAGAACAACTCCATTCAGGATAGAAATCTTTAGTAACAATCTTAATGTTTCATGCAAGCCCATCCTCAAGCATTAACTCTTCCTATCTCCTGAGCAGTGCCTGTGTGTCAGTGCGCTGGAACATTGAACTGACCTATCCTCCCTCCAAAAACGGCACTGTAGAAGTCAGTCTTGTTGTTGCAGGACTTGTATTGCCAATATGTTTGATGGATTGTCCGGGTGCCATTTAAATGGCCAGAAAATTCTTTGATTTGCTATGAACTGTTGTTATGACTTGGATTGTATAATGGTGCTCATATTCTTTTAAAGATAAAGACTCAAACTAGGGGGGAGGAGAATCTAAATCTATATAAGGAAGCTTAATTATTGCTGTGTTTAAAGTTACATTTCTGTTTTTTCCTGAGAGAAATGTAATTTCTCTCCCGTTCATTGAAGGACACAGGGAACAGATCGGAGATCATGTACTGTAGGGTAATATCGCCACCTGCAGGAGAAGGACGCTAGGCACAAAAAAACTAAAGACCAATTACAGCCTAGGGGCGGCCCCTGCCGGTGGCCAAACCCCCCACCTACTGATGTTTGTTTTCCGTTGCCAGGATCCTCGCCTTTTTACAGCGAGGTGTGGATCAGGGTTTGGCCTTGAGTACGATCAAGGGCCAGATTTCGGCCTTGACTGTCCTTTTTCAGCGGCCGATAGCTTCCAAAGCCTTTGTTCGCACTTTTGTGCAGGGGGTCACACGTAGCGTTCCCCGTGTTCGCTCCCCGTTGCCGCCGTGGGATTTGAATCTGGAGCTTTCAGTGTTGCAGGAATCTCCCTTTGAGCCTCTGCGGGATATTCCGATTTTGACTCTCTCAAAAAGTGGCCTTTTTGGTGGCGGTCACCTCGATCCGCAGGGTTTCGGAATTGGCGGCTCTCTCTTGCTCGTCCCCGTTGCTGGTCCTGCATCGGGACAAGGTTGTTCTGCGGCCTCGGCCGTCTTTCTTGCCAAAGGTAGTTTCGGCTTTCCATTTCAATGAGGACATTGTCCTACCTTCCTTGTGTCCGAATCGTTGCAGATGGCCCCCGGAAGGGCAGGGCTGCCTCGTCGGCTACCATCTCTCGACGGATTCGCGACACAGTATCTCAGGCGTATGCTATTAAGGGGCGTGAGCCTCCTTTTTCTGTTACGGCCCATTCTACAAGGGCTGTTGGGGCATCTTGGGCTTTCCGTCATGGTGCCTCCGTTTCTCAGGTTTGTAAGGCCGCGACTTGGTCTTCTGTTCACACCTTTGCCAAGTTTTATAAGGTGGATGTTTTGGCATCTGCGGATGCTGGTTTGGGGCGCAAAGTGTTGCAGGCGGCCGTTTGAGGGAATTTTTTTTTTTGTTTTGTGGGTTTGTTGTTTCTGTTGGCCCACCCCTCTTTTTTGGTACTGCTCTGTGACGTCCCTACAGTACAGGATCTCCGATCTGTTCCCTGTGTCCTTCAATGAACGGGAGAGAAAATAGGATTTTGGTACTCACCGTAAAATCCTTTTCTCTCCGTTCATTGAAGGACACAGGGCCCGCCCCTCTATGTGGGTGTGTACTCCTTTACTGCTTGTTACTAAACTGGAGACTTCTCAGTAGGTGGGGGGTTTGGCCACCGGCAGGGGCCGCCCCTAGGCTGTAATTGGTCTTTAGTTTTTGGTGCCTAGCGTCCTTCTCCTGCAGGTGGTGATATTACCCTACAGTACATGATCTCTGATCTGTTCCCTGTGTCCTTCAATGAACGGAGAGAAAAGGATTTTACGGTGAGTACCAAAATCCTATTTTTCTAATTGCAAAATAGGATATTTCAGAATGAAAATATATATATTTTATATTTACCTGATTCTGGAGAGATTGATGCCTTGGCATTACTCTTTCTGAAACTTGTGAGTCTGCCTTACGCTACGCTACGCTACACTACACCACACCAACCCTTTTATAAAGTATCTCACGGCAGATGAAATGACTTTCAGGTAATGCCTGCAAACTTTGAGCAGACTTCTGATTTAAACAACTGAGCCAGTCGTGAGTAATTCTGTCTTTCCATGGTAAATCAATGCTATTGGCTTTTCACAATACAAGGGGCTGCAAATAAAATGCATAAAGAATTTCCGATATACATGTACAATATTAGCCATTTTGTAATGTACTATCTCTATCACACACATTCATTTTTGGAAGAATAACATTTGAATAAAGAGAAGAAACTTCAAATCTGAATTCTGAGATCAAACAGCTCCAGAAAAGAGGGAAATGTGCAATACACAGTTAACAATAACATGTGTTGTGGAAATTCGCTTGGTTCAACGCACAAATCCATGTTGCACTAAACGGCGCCAAAGTATGCCAAACACAGAATTTCTCCCATGCTTAAAAGCACAGTTGTATTATGCTCTTTTGTGCAAGGACTGGAAGTACCTCTGTAGAGTCATGTCACAGGAGACCAGGTGTTGCTTGCTTGCTAGTTCCATTCTTAGAGAGTCAGCACAGGTATTTGTTTATTTTTATAGCTCCTCCCCAAAAGGAAGTTATGTCTCAAACAGCGAGACAGGAAGTGGGGCGAGACAGGAAGTGAACAGGAAACCACCATCCCTTCAACATAGCCAGCTAACAAAACACATGTATACAACAATCTAATACATTAATCTATTACCACTGGAGTGAACTTTATCCAGCATTGCTCAGTGATCAATGCCCAATAACGTTACTATGATTCTCATGTGTGCTTATTTACCGGGACAACGTCATATTATCTCCAGCGGTTGATCAGGTGCACTAGAGACAACAAACGCATGTTCCTTTCATATACTGCGTTCAAAAAAAAATGCATACACAAGCCAATAAATCCATGCATTGCACGGAGGCCCTAGCCGGCGTCCATACATTTGCCAAGAAGACACTGCTCTGCCACGCATAAAATATCTACTCCAATTATTTACTCTTAGTGGGGATTTAAACCGGGTCACGCTCCAATTGGGCGTGATGCAGCAAACCCTGACACGGAGAGACATAATGTCAAAGTATTACAATACACTAAAAACACATCCTAATAAAATTTCCACAACACATGATATTCTATAGTAAAGTTAAAGGCTTCCTGACCAGAGTTGGGCATAACGCACACCTCTACCTGGTCTCAGCTAGTACAAACATGTTGCCTAGCCTATGTCATTCTTACAGCATTCCCGCTACTAGATGGAGCTGAGGACCATAGGCAATCTGCTCCTTGGCTCTATCTAGAGGGGAGAATGACATGGGAATGGCATTCATTGAGCTCTACGCTTTGTAAACCAACATCAGCCCCTATTCTTAAAGTAAAAATGGAGTTGTTCTTTAGCCATTTACTCTTTACACAGTGCCTGGTGTGGGTAAAGCTGTATGTTCAGGAGGGGGCAAAAGCAAGGCTTTCCTAGTACTAGCAGAACCTAGCTCCGTGGGGGTGGGGGGTGGGGTTCTGTATGTAATATCTATATAGTGGACATTGTTATATTTTAATAGCGGGGCACATGGTTTTTAAGCCTGTTCCTGATTGGACAAAGATGTCCTCTGAGTTTTGTCACATTAGGTCCTGGGGCCAATGCTGTAAAATTGTGACAGATTCATTGTTATGTCAAAGTGTGTTTATCTTCTTTCCTTGGTGATGATGTGTGGGACTGTTAGTATGAAAATGTTCATCATGTGAGTACTGAGTGATAGCTGTTTATTAAAGTGACAATACATTTAGCAGAAGAGACTCACTTTCCTTTTATATGAATCAAATGGAGGGGGAGGGAAAGACAAAATACTCCAGAAAAACCACTAAACTCACAGATGTCTTATCTGCCATGAGATCTGTAATTCTGTGCAGGCATTTGGGTGACTGATGCACCTCTCCCTGACAGCGCAGCCAGGAAGGTGACTCTTTTGCCCTCAGGATTGAAACATCAGAACAGCCATCGGTTACTTGTTCTATAGGACATGCTTTGAGCCTGTCATCCTTATGCTTGCTTAAAGCCCAACTGCAGCTTGGGCAAAAAAAAAAAATATAGATCCCCTGCAGCTCTGAAAAGCCCCCCCCCCCCCTTATCCCATCTGAGCAAAGAGCTCATCCTCACAAGAGAAGGTCTGTCCGTCCTGGACTCCATCACAGCTGTGTCATATTACACGTAAGAGCCGTGCAGGAGCCTAGGAGCATCCTCTCCCAGCTCTAAGCTGCAGTCATGTATCTGAGGTCTGTGCTGTGAGCTGCGGGAACCAAGAAAAAAATAATGCCACTAGGGCACCCAGCAGGAGATGTTGGACACGTTCCCGACTCCAGCAACACACCTGAGTGTCGCACCCACAAAAGGAACCTTCAATATTACAGGATCAACCAGCTGCACTTCAGTAAGTTGTTGAACCTCATTCAATGCAATGGGATGTTACTGAAAAGACTGAATCTAAGCAGACACACCATAGAAGAACACAAGGAAGATGGTTCCTGCAACCAGACCACTCGATGGAAGATGTGAATGTTTTGCTTCTTTAAGGGAACTTAAAACCTTTGAATTACAAATGATGATCCTGTTTGACACACAATATACTGGACTGGATGTAGAGCAGCTTTCTACATCACACACAATATACTGGACTGGATGTAGAGCAGCTTTCTACATCACACACAATATACTGGACTGGATGTAGAGCAGCTTTCTACATCACACACAATATACTGGACTGGATGTAGAGCAGCTTTCTACATCACAATCAAATCGTTTCATGACCATTCTTACGTTATTTTTTCCTCATTCTATTCTCTACTCTTTATCTCACCATTGTATCTTTACTGCTTGGACCAAGAAAAAGGGGGAAGAAATCCCTGAAAACCTGTCCTGAAAATGGAACTGTAAAACGAGCCTATAGATTATCTGCACCAGAGGATATTCGATCAAATATGTATGACTTAATATATTGAATACAGAAAGACATGATCACAGCCTCTATTACTGAAATCTTGTATAATTGATGTTATCTTCCGCCCGGAGACTGTTGCATGCTGCAGTTGTAAATAGTGACATAAACCCTGTTTAGATATAGCACCCCCTGACCTCAAAAGGGCATTTAAGGAACCCCAGAGGCAGGGTGGGCTAACATTTTATCTCTGGGGTAAGTCGATGACTAGTTGTGGAGTGTAAAAGTAAGTTGGGTTCCAGGCGGTTGAAATATTTTATTCTTCATAGCAGCTCATGAAGAGAAAGGGGTTAGGCCTACAGACACCCAGGACATGTTGTAGACTCCAGATTCTATATCCACTTTCAAGCTATACAGGGCAGAGAGCCAATATGTTGGGCTGGCATCACTGTAGATATAGCAGAACCCTAGCTGGTTAGCAGATTTCTCCATTCCTCCTCCCAAGGGAAATACCAGACCTCTGCAAGGATCCAGCTTCTACCCAGCCTCCCCTTCCAGCAGAGTCACTTGTCCTTGCACTACATGCTGGGTCAGCTTCCACTTTTTCAGACAGGTTCAGGACCAAATCCAGGCCTCCATTTCAGGAGGCATGCAGGCTGTTCAACCATGGACAGCAATACACCATTCCCCAGGAAAGAGGCCAGGGGAAAGACAGCCCACAAGGTCAACCCCAAATTTTTATTTCCTTCCCCAGCATGCATCACTAGCAATAAACCTCCTAGTGGTTGGCCAGGGAGACATATATTCATAACGTTAGTATTATTGGATCTTACTGCCCCATTATGAGGGTCACACCCGAGCATCAGGCAGAAGCAAACAAGGGGAGAATAAATGGGTACAGCACTATCAGTGTGGCTAAGACTGTTTACAGCTCAGCAGAGCTTAATTTAAGTAGTCAACTCCCTAAGGTAAATGTGGCTAGAGTGGGAACTCATTTGGTAACTGTGAAATGATTTTAAAGAAGCATTACAATACAGTTGTTCGAATTGTAAAATCCCTTGTTGTGTTCAGAGGGTAAATCCCTCCAAAATTGTCACCTCCTTAAACATGTAGATACCCCAAATGGGTGTAAACCCCTTTACCTCCAATAATTCCTTCCCAATGTCCAAAATTGATTCACCAACTGAAACATATGGGAACTAAGGGTGGACTCCCTCCTCCATAGATACAGTAGATGAGTGAGTGTAGCCATCTTAAGACAAGAAGCGCGTTACTGATTATCACTAGGTGAAAAACCAAATAAAGTGGCCACATCTAAGGATTGGTAAGCTGCAATATATTTCATTTACATTTTGTGTTTAGAAATGCTTTACGGCTAAAAGCTTTTTAGTTTTTTTGCACAGTAAGAAGGAATATTTGAAATTCACATTCTTTTGGGAGGGGCGTTCTTATTATCTTATTAAGCAATTTCCTTTCATTTCCTGTTCTGGAGACACAACATGCAGTCAGAGATTTCTCCAATGTAATGGAAAATCCCCTCTTACCCAACTGTCACTGGAAAAGGAATCCCTATTGGAAGATTTTCCTTCTATCCCTGTTCTGGTGACAACTATAAACGTTGGGATTTCCCATCATGTTCTGTCCTGGCCACCACAGAAAGATTAAATCTTCCCAATAGTGACACAGAGGGCGATAGAATCCTGACAGGAGTTTCAACATTACAAACAAAAGTTTTAGATTGACAGATACGTAAATGGCTCTGAAATCACCCAACTGGCCACCTGTAACAGAACATAGACTAGTAAAGCGACACTATGCAAAATATACAATAAGAGAAACGTCTGATTCTATCTTCAGTTTCACAGCCTATTCTAGGACTTTCCTGAAACGGGGCAAACTTTTATGGTGTAAAGAACTGTTAGCACAGATGGTCAGTGCTGAGCTTACAGAGGTCCAAAATATGTCTTATAGATGTTCTTTAACCCAATGTGCTATCAGGTGACATTCATATCTACATGCAGCAATCTCCTAGAGCAAGGTGACCTGTCCATGTACCTGGCAAGTTGTACTGTCCATGTACCTGTCACAGTGATCTGACAGCTCTGGGACTCTTATTGATCTACCAATGTTGTATTGATACTGCATTATAGAGATGAACTGATAGATTTTAGAGAGATCTAAGATCATATATGATACTCTACAATCACATGAAGTGAGGAAACCGCTTATGAAGCAATAGCTGCTAGATTGTTTAGAATCTAGGCTCAGGCCAGTCAAAAATTATCATTTAAATTAGGGATGCACCGATACCGGTTTTTCGGTATCGAGGACCAATATTTTTTTTTAAGGTAACAGCCGGGAAGCCGGGCAGAGTGTAAGATTAACAGGGAAGCCGTCTCCATGCTTCTCGTCACTAGATGACGACAAAGCATGGAGCCAGCTTTCTGGCCAATCAGAAAGCCTGGCGCCATGTAATAATGCAGCACTCGGCTTCCTTATTGGCCCGGAAGCCGGCTTCCCGGCCAATCAGAAAGCTGGGCGCTGCATCACAATGGCCCACACAGAATCCATGGGACACAGGAGACACAGCAGTCAGCGCTGGATTAGAGACCGGCACCAATGCTGGAGGGACTCCTGAAAACTACAGGAAAGATGATGATCGGGTCATTTAAGGTAAGTCCTTACACCAGCATTGGGAGGGGGGATTTTTTTTTTTGTCATGTTAATTTAGAGGATCAGCATGACAGGCAAGCAACTAGCATTTTTGGGGCGGGCGGGGCAGCAATGACAAGGTTTGTATATCCCTCAGCACAGGATTCGTCTGATGAAACTACTTCAAAGAAGATGCATTCAGTACATACAGCATGTCAACAACAAAAGAGCTTTATCAAATAAAAGATGTGTGACAACTTTAATGTAAATCTGTAGTGAATCTTACAGAACACATTCAAAGATTACATTTTTTTTTGTGGAAATATATATTTTATTCATATTTAACATTGACAAAATCATGTTTACAGCAGAATGTGTTGTTTCAACAGAAGCCAAAAATCAGCAAAAGCCAATTCAATCAACAAATGTGCGTAATGACTCTTGGCTCATGTGCACAATGAATCGGGTTCCAGAAGAGTGAAGAGACAGAACACACTGTAAAAGATAATGACATATCCGTACAACTGAACAGGACAGTCACTAGATGGGGAAGATGAATGGAGAAGGATATAAAAGTCTATAACCACCAAATGTATCAGGAGACAAGACTTCTGTACAACACTGAACCCCGCACCTCCTTCTCTTCAAACCTTAAACACAGGAGGCGGCTCATTAGGTGTCTTCATTGGGACTGGTATATAGATGCCAGATCTCAAATATGGTTTTCCACTCCCTTATCTATCAGAATGGGAGGCCATGTCCTCCTGCCTCATAAAACATAAGGGAACCTCATTAGGACTGAAACATAGACAATATTTTCGTCCTGTAGATGGCATTTCTACCCTAAAAGAAGTGCTGAAAAGGTTGGGGTAGTATGTAAACAATATGCCGGAGCCCAATCTACAACATTGAAATCCCTCATGTGCCCATTTACTGGTGGGGAGGGATCCTTTAAAGCAAACACAAATGTCGAATATTGACATTGGGTCCAATGCTTCAAGCTGCTATCCACATAGCACAAAAGCCATATAGAACACTAATAGGTTAACCATTGGCCCTGTCTGGGGCTCACCAGATGCTGCTCCCCTCTACCCCATATAGAGCTATAGGGAAGAAGTGAAAGGTATGGCAGCTGCCAGTAACACTTATAAAGAACCCACATTGACTTTCAGGGCTCTGAAACTCTTGTGGAATATGGGCTGCATTTTGGATCATCCAACCCTATGTAAAAATTTCATTTAGAATAAACCTACCAGGAGGAAATTATGCAGGCTGCCGTTGTGGACTTTCCTTCCATTTCTGGTGACCTGGCTGTTTTATTGACCCTCTGGCTTCCATACAGTGAGTCAAAGGTCTGGGACAAAATATGCAGATCATTAAAGATGGAGAAAAGTCAAATGTTTAGGTCAGTGACTCAAATTATTGAAGCAACAGAGTCAACACAAAAGCCAACTAGTATTCAGGAATAGCAGCTTTCATACGTTCCTTTAATATAAAAGAGTCATCCTACTATCCAAATCTCAGATACACTGGGGTTTATTGGTATAGCAGTTCAATCTCTGACCTTGGTTACTGCCTTCCACTAGATCAATATTAATGAGAAAGCAGATTACTAGCGTGGACCGGTCATCAACCAGTATTGCTTGAAGTGTAGTCACAATTTTGGAAGACAAAAAGATGTCCTTCTGGTCTCCTCATGAAGTTCATTAACGAGAAACAGACCTATATTCAGGATAAAAAAAAAAGCAATTGTGCTGTCCAGGCTGAGCAGCGTTCTATGGCAACCTTCAGAGTAGCCCTCACCACAGTATATGCACCCGCTATATGCATAACTGGCTAGATGTCTACAGATTGACAAGCAGGACCTAATGCACTATCAGGGCTTCAAACAGTAGTCTGATGGACATCTGCTGCACTGCAGGTTGCCATGAAAATCCAATGTGATCAGTAAAAAGGCCTCTTGTAATAATTGAATAGAAAGGGTCAGGGATGATTCCTAATGTCATAACTTCACCTTAAAATGTAATGTCTGGTAATGGACATTTGTTATTCAGTTCCAAGCCTCAGGTGTTCTCATATTGACAATGTATGTGCCCTCCTCTTACCAGGGAAGACATTTACTGACGGCAAGATCTGATTTCCAGAATTGTACACAATTGCTATAAACCAGTTGCTAGGAAACCATATACTGCTAATCCAAGAGATGTAAAACGATACGTAAACTGCAAACTTTCTGTAAGTTTCTTTAATTCTCAAAACGTGTATTTAGCACAACTTTATGACACAGGCTACAAAATATAATATAAATCCGACACGGGCTACAAATCTTCCTTCTCAGTTCCAGGCCTGGTGACATTTCTGGGAAATTCTGAGGCAGAGATTCTGTCAATGAACTGGTAGCCATTCCCTCATACACACAAGTCCGTACCCTACAATATACCGTACAAGGCGTTGTTCCAGGATTCTAGAGGTTGTATCTAGAGGCCTATTCATAATAGGACATTTAAAAAAACATATACTTGCTTATGTATGGTTTTATCTTAATTCCTTTTAATACTTTTTGAGATTTGTTTTTATTTGACTAAATTCATGTTTACAAGTTTCACACTTAAAAGGACAGACATTACACTTGTCTACATGCACTACTGCCACTTATTTACCCAGGGGGAAAAAAGGCAGTGTGCCTATGGTCATATTCATGCACAGCCTCATATTAAAGATTGATCATCATTTCCTCTTCGTTTACAATGAAAATGTATATAAAACATAATAAAACTTTCATGTGTGAGCGGGCCTCCAACCACGAAAATTAAGAAATCTCACATTTGCAGGGGGAAAAAAGTAATTTGCGCCAGATTAACTAAAGTGACTTACAATTCATTTTCCGAGGACACGGTTATCTTGCCTATGCAGGTCAAGGTGACACGGTCTACGCAAAGGGGCCCCCCTAATGTCCTAAAGGCCTGTGCTGATGGGTAAACTGCAGGTAAAATGTACCAGTCAAATTCTGAATGTGTTAAAACTGATTTCATCGGCACGAGCACAAAGCCCATTGACAGCAATCCCTTCTACTCATATTGGCTACACTCGTTTGTCCCTCATTTATCTGTTACAGCTAGTGATGAAATCAGTGGTGCCGGCAACCCGTGGAAGTGGGGACATGACTCTCTTGGTCAGGTGACAATCATCTCTGATTATCGGACTTGATAAACCTGCCAAGAGAGAATTCTGCTGGCTGCCATTGTTGACCTTCTGCCTAAGGCCCGGTTCACACCTGGGCGTTTTGTAGTGCGTTCCTACGCTCTGCAAAACGCTCAAACACCGAAATCCCATTATTTCCTATGGGTATGGTTCACACCTGGGCGTATTACAGGCCGTATGAACGCGCTACAAAACGTCCTACGCCCAAAGAAGTACAGGAGCTTCTTTGGGGCGTTTTTGTCGCGCGTTTCCATTGGGATACAGCCAGGTAGCCCTGGGAAACGCACATTTGTGGCACAGGTTTTTTTTACTGCGAATCGCAACACGTAACGCGTGACAAACACGCATATTCGATACGCCTAGGTGTGAACCCAGCCTTACATTTGGTGGCTAGGCTCATGCATTGTCACAGGAGAGCTTCGCCATACCCAGAAGTCCCAGGCAGCATCACCGACTGCAATGGAGGACAGAGTGGTGAGGGAGTATAAAAGGGGCTCCAGGGGAAATCTTGCAGGAACACCATCATTTTGCCTGCACTGACAAGGTGACAACGTTTCTACTTATACAATCATTCGCCAAGGAATTTGAAAGAAACAAAAACAAAGCTTCTTCATAACTGGATGTTTGAAGTGAACATATGCCGTGTACTCGACATATCCTTAGGCCTGCGTTTACTTCACACAACTATTTACAATGAGATAAAATAATCTTTCATGGGCAAGGCAGGTTTCAAGATTACTGGTAGTTTCCAAAATGGTGACCCCCCTTATGCAGACCACTCTCGAAACAGACGTGTAGGACAAACTGCTAGAACAGAGAACTGCAGCAACAACATATGTAGAAACTACATTCTAATTACAATATAGCTGTGTGTATAATTCTTTTATTTATTGTTCATCATCCCCTGCACAGACTACATTTTCCAGATAGCAAATTATTATTTTATTTCCCATCCAAAGAGGTCACAAATTCTTGTATGCCATAAGTGATTTCTGAATAGGAGTCCTGTCTGCACCGAAGCCTCCTCCAAGTGTAGACTCCAGCGGCAGGGATACCTCAGGCAGAATTTGGTACTGTCCAAACATCAATGGTAGTCTATCATAGATGTTGTGAAGGCTAATAAATAAATTAAAAAAAAATGTTGTATGGTCTTCATCATCTTCTGTATGTTCATGCTGAAATGGTGGGAGGTTTCTTTGATCAGGGCCAAGAGGAGGTGAACCCAGGCTTTGATGTATTCCTGGAAAGTCTAATGGAAACTTGTACTAAAAGAATACGGAAGCTGCCAATACTGAAGATTCTATTTGCCTGGCTATTGTGGTGATCCAATGGGTTCAATACTTTCTGAGACACTGACCTGGAACAAGTATGCAGATTGGGAGTTCTGATTCAGTCCGACATTCTAATCTAAATGCTTGGTCCACAGGAGTGACAAAAGTACAGAAGCCACAAACAGCCATGCAAATAGTACTTTAAGCAATGTCCCCACTGTAGTTCTCTCATTACAGATCTCCTTTCAAAAAGGACTTGGATACGTTAGAGTGTAACACAAGACATGTGACACATAAAACCACATTTGAGCATATGTGCGACACCAATTCCCAAACCCCAGGCATTATCTCCTTTCTATATTCCCTGATAATGCAACCCATACTCGCTCCTCCCCCTCCTTATACTCCCAAGGGGCACCTCAGCAGTGCAATATAAGAAGCTGACTGGCATCAGCTCTAGACCTTTTCCTCTAAAAGTTCTAACAATGTTCCAACCCTGGAAACGAATTACCAAACTCACCTTGAAGTGGTACATGGTTCCATCTGGGATTTCTAGGGCCATACCACACTATCCTCCTAACTGTTATAAGGGATGTCAATATCTGGTGGAACTGCCCAAAGGCAAAAAGACTTTGGTCTAGGTCTACTAAGCATAGTAGTTACTTACATAGAGACTTATTGGTGATGAGCGTGGCACATTTCACCTTCCATTTTGATACGTCTACTAGGCAGTTTATGCTGTTGTGAGCTTCAGTCATAGAGCCCTTTGAGGTTCTGTTGAATAATAAACCACAAGGGTGCACCTTAATCCACTTTAAATTACTCTATCGTATACTCAGAGCGGCCAAGAAAGCGATTGTGCATTACAGGAGGACTTCACCACTCTTGTTCATGCAATTCGCAAAAATGGTGTCACACGATACTTTCAGAAAAACTTAACGCACAACAGAATGACTCTATGGACTAAGTTCAACAAACCTGGAACCCCTACATTACAAACCTGGAACCCCTACATTACTAATCATCTCCCATCTGCTTTCAAAACAGGCTCCGTTACACTTTGAGATTACCTCAATCCCTTGATTTTCACGGAAGGAGAGGGGGCTCTGCTCTGAAGTTGTTCTGTTTCCAGGCTGGAGGCTACACCCCAACTAAAGCCCATCCTAACCCCCACTCCTTTCCATACACCATTTCGGGAGATTTAGTTAGGCCTTGTTTTTCTTACGTTAAGCTGCCGATAGCTCACTTAAATTTCAGCTGCCCTGTAAAATGCCTTCTGATACACTAAAAGGAATTAAAATAAGGATATTATAGTCCAATCAAAATAGAGCCCCATGCCACTATTATTTTTGCAGTCAATGCTTGTATACAGTATGCATGTTTTACTCTTGGACTGTATTCCCCAATACCTGCTCTTAATGTACACCTGTTAAAATAAAAATTTATTGGACGAAAATAAAAAATGGTGGAAAAGTGACTTTCTGTGCTACTCTTCTCTGATATACTAACACACTACAGAACTCTCTTAGCTGACAAGAATGCCAACTAGCACAGAGTGCTCTCCAAGTAGGTTTCAGTTAACAGAACAGATGGAGTCCAAAGAATCTTTGAATAATGGATGGAAGAAATGTTCAAGAAATGGAAGGACCCCTTTATACGATTCATAATATAACATTCTGACCCAGGTTTATGTACACTTCAGTTGGACTATGACAAAGCACATGCAGTGTAAGGCCAGAGAAAGACTGTATTCTTCAGAAAAGTAAAACCAATAACTTTACAGCCAATCACAAAGGATGCAAAAATACGGGTAATGAAACTGCCTAGAATGACGTTGGCGCAACTCCTAGAGACAACAAATCTCTGTACATTATTCTACAAACATTCTCTTTTGGCAGCAACTTTAAACTGAAAGTTACATTAAAAAAAAAATCTTTTAGCTTAAGCCATTGTGTAAGTGTTAAAAATATAAAAATGGTAACCCCAATGCTCCAGTTTATTCCTCGGTGTCCCTCACAGTTTCCCCTTTGGATGTATACACCAGCATGTGAAATGCAAAAAACTGAAACGGCACAATATTAAGATGGTCTAAAGCAGTGTAGAAAGATGGTGCGTCCTGCAACCCGCTCATTGCTCATAGTACTGATCCTGCTATACAAAAGTGCTTTATTGTGTCTTGAAGAAAAAAAAAATAAGGAAAACCAAGGGCGGCGGCAGCAGCACGTGGTAAATTCCCAGGACTGTGTGATGGCGAGGAGTCACTACGACACAGTACATACACCCTTGCGCACAAGATTGTACGATACACACAGATGATGGTGAGAATTATACTTCCTCTGCTTCTGGGTTATTGAGGATCTTCCGGTGAGCCTGACGCAGGTACTGCTGCTGCTTGAAATATACCTTGAAAGCTCCTTTTATGGCAACAAAAGCAATCCCTCCCTAAAAAAAAAACAAGACAAGGATCACGTTAAAACTGGATATCAGGCACAATATCTCGTATGCAAAATAGTTTCTGTTGTACCACCATCACAATCTCGGCCAGGCTATGGACATTTCAGTATTCACACAATCTTTACAAGCAGTAAAAAGAGGCTTTACAAGTCATTTCTGACCTATGCAGCTGCAAGCATTGTGGTGCAATTCATCTTCAAAGTTCACAGCAGAAGCATTGAAGTCATTCATATGGTTTCTCAGCAGCTCAACTCCTCTTGCTCCCTGTTCTGTGTTTATATTACAGATAGGAAGGCTGGAAGGCTGCCGAGTCTTTCCTTGGAGGGAGGAACAATGCAAGCTTAGACAGTTTCTTGTGCTTCCTGTGTGATATTTGAGGATGCATTGCTGCAGAGTGCCTTCAGCTAACTAATTTGCTGCTTGTTAAGCATATGGTGAAATTTGAAAATCCATAGTCTAGCAGTAAGTTCACTTTCAAGCCAAAATATTGTTTTCTTTTGGATATTGCAGGGCGGGGTTAAAACCCGAGTTAGGTTTTTATTGCTCTTTACGTACCTTTAGTGAAGATTCTCACTTACCATTGGTCCTGCTGATGGTTTTCACTAGCGATGCACCGATACCAGTTTTTTGATATCGAGTCTTGGTACCGATATTTTTTTCGGTACTCGCCGATACCGAAAGTCTCATTAAAGGAAGCCAGGTGGCGTGTAATGACTCGCCACCTGACTTCCGGATTAGCCAGGAAGCGTGTAAAGACTCACCACCCAGCTTCCGGATTAGCAGGGAAGCAGTCTCCATGCTTCTCGCCACGAGGTGACGAGGGAGCATGAAGCCGGCTTCCTGGCCAATCAGGAATCGGGAAGCCAGCTCCATGCTCCCATGCCACGAGGTTACGAGGTTGCATGGAGCCGGCCTTCTGGCCAATTAGGAAGCTGGCAGCGTCTAATGACTCGTTGCCCGGCTTCCTGATACCGGAAGCTTAAGTATCGGGCTCGGTATCGGAGCTAGTCTTCACCAACATACAAAGTGATGTGAAATCCAAAATTCCAAGGCTATCACCAGAATCTAAGGAAACATTTTCTAATTGGGACAATCTTTCCCAGTGACAACTGTCCAAGTGGACACGTGTATACATTTGTCCTAAGCAAATCACTTTTTGTAAATCTGTTGCAAAGTTTAATACCTGGAGATCCTTCTAGTATCAGCACTTCCAGTTGCAAGTCAACAATGCTAAATCGCTTCCTTAAAATTCGTGTCGTCAGTCTGACATGCAAGCTCCTTCAGTTAGCCATTGGGCTGCCTATCTGACAGAGCAGCATCACTTCCTGCTGCCAGCCTGCAGCAGGAAGTGCTGGTACAGGAAAGGATGCCCGTGTAGGAAACTTTGCAATAGATTCACAAAAAACTGTACACAATGCCAAACATATTGAAAAACAGATCCCGGTTTACATACTCTTTAAAAACTTCATCCAAAGCTGAAAAAAATATTTTGGCTTAAGGTGTATTTCCACTTTTGCAGGCCGCCTGAGATACCACCTACTGTATATTTGTTACATGTTCACATTGCACAACTTTAAAAATTGCTGATTGTAAGTGCTTTTTACTTGCTTTAAAATTCTACCCCCTCCCAATGTAATGTTAGGAAGGGGGCTGTGGGAAGTGACGATTACTCTAATTCACCCTGTTTTTACTGTGCTGGCAGATTTCTTTATCTGTTGTCAACTAGATTTGAACAATGTCTGTCCTAACAAAGTGTTATAGACTTAGAAGGATTGTATGTTAGAGACACTAAGCTCAGTTTGTCCTCTCTACTTTTATGTTCAAACTGCTCAAAGTAGCCTGGAATCTGCACAAAGGCCTTCACCAAAGAGACACCTGAAAGGTAAGAAACATTTGTTTGCTGTATGAATGGGAACACAAAACATATAGTGGGATTTTCTCCAATTTGACTGCAAAATTGAATATACAAGTTAAGGCCTCATTCACACAGCTAAGTGTCGGCCGGTACAGATCCGTGCGGCGTGCACGGCCGTATCATATCCTTCTCTATGGGAGGACGTGGCCGTACGCACATCCTTGCAGGTGCGGGTGTCCTTACTCGTTTGCAGACAGGATGGATGAGCATTCGGGTGAACATACAGCGGTGTACGGCCGCGTCCTCCCATAGGGAAAAACAGGCTGCTGTGTACAATCACACGTAGCACCTGTCCTTCCCGGGAACGGCCTGATATGGAATGAGTCAATGAGGCCTAACAGTATTCATTATACCACATGCACGATACGAGGATATCATGCCGCACCCACATACACACTTTTTGATGTTCGGGGAGCTGCACAATGCGTCCAAAATTGTACTCATTTTTTTTTACATTTTTAGAACATTTTAGCAGCTGCAGGTTCAAATTGAAAGGTCATTTTTAATAACATCATAAGATATTTAAAAACATTTATACCACAAAATGACTTCATTTGTTTTGTTTTTTATTATTGATGAAAGTGGAGTTTTCCTTCAATTAAACCTTAATTCATGCATAATGAAAAATATTAGTAAGAACACACAAAACACTCACCAGAATTGTCCTCTGTAGATTGGAGTTAACACTGCTGAACATCAGTTTGCCAACAATAGTAGCGATGGTGGGAAAGACTAAAGCTCCGCACAGTATGCGAGTAGCAGAGACATGATCTGCTAGAGGATTGGCCTCAGCTGGTACCCGAGGGACGGGACATCCAATTCCTAAGAGGACAGGCAGAATATGGTGAAGAGAAATAGTCCATGACATAATACATACAAGGGTCACAAAATAGGTGCCGATGTACATAACGGATGGAGTCATTCATTGTAATTAAATAATTCACATTCAGAGAAGGGGTGAGAAAAGTTAGAAGTAGCACAGCTTAAAGCCACTGCTCCATCGAATTGACAGATGCCAGTTGAGGATTTTAGAAGGGCACCTAATGCAGTTGTAATTTGGAGGGCAAAATGGAAAAGGCCTTGGGCAGCTCGAGAGCATGCTTGTGAGATTGTACCCGAGCTTGTCTGACACCACCCAGGACTCAAACAGCTGGAGCCCATTGGGGTCAAGTATGGGAAGGCCAAGTCTGCCAGCAAAGCCTGCCCACTACCCCATTATTACCATACAGCTAGAAAATAATAATCATGACACTTTAAACCATCATTAGTAACTAACAAAGCAATGACACCAACTACTAAAGTGACCCTTGTCGCTACTAAAAAAATAAAATAAAAAAAAAAAAGTAACTTTCCTGTGGCCGGAGTATTAAGTATTTGCTCTCGAAGTGCCCTGGATGCCGCTAAAATCCGACATTTCCAGCTGTGTCAGATGATGTATCCTCTTCGGGCCCGGTGGTCTCCCCTGGTGACTCCTATGTCACTATTATGACCCACA